>NW_020192177.1:0-42318 GCF_002263795.3 Bos taurus | reverse complement strand
TGGGCATGCCACTGATCACGTGGATGATATACACTGATCACATGATTGATCATGCACTGATCACGTGACTGATCATGCTCTGATCACGTGGCTATCATGCACTGATTTCGTGGCTATCATGCACTGATCACGTGGCTATCATGCACGGATCACGTGGCTGATCAACCTGATCACGTGACTGACCATGCACTGATCAAGTGGCTATTATGCACTGATTACGTGGCTATCATGCACTGATCACGTGGCTATCATGCACGGGTTACGAGGCTGATCATAACCTGATCATGTGACTGATCATGCACTGGTCACGTGGCTATCATGCCCTGATCACGTGGCAGACCATGCACTGATCACGTGACAGATCATGCACTGATCACGTGACAGATCATGCACTGATCACGTGACTGATCATGCACTGATCACGTGGCTATCATGCACGGATCACGTGGCTATCATGCACTGATCACGTCGCTATCAGGCACTGGTCACGTGACTGGGCATGCACTGATCACGTGGATGATCATACACTGATCACATGACTGATCATGCTCTGATCACGTGGCTATCATGCACTGATGTGGCTATCATGCACTGATCACGTGGCTATCATGCACTGATCACGTGGCTGATCATAACCTGATCACGTGACTGACCATGCACTGATCAAGTGTCTATTATGCACTGATTACGTGGCTATCATGCACTGATCACGTGGCTATCATGCACGGATTACGTGGCTGATCAACACCTCATCATGTGACTGATCATGCACTGGTCACGTGGCTATCATGGCCTGATCACGTGGCAGATCATGCACTGATCACGTGAATGATCATGCACTGATTACGTGGCTATCATGCACTGATCACGTGGCTGATCAAGCACTGATAATGTAGCTATCATGCACTGATCGCATGACTACGCATTCACTGATCACGTGGATATCATACACTGATCAGGTGAAAGATTCATGCAATGGTCACCTCACTGATCATGCACCGGAGAACGTGGCTATCATGCACTGATCACATGGCTTATCATGCAATGATCACTTTGACTTATTATGCACTGATCCGTAGCTATCATGCACTGATCACGTGACTGCACATTCCCTGGTCACGTGACTTATCATGCACCGATCACGTGGCTATCATGCACTGATCACGTGGCTGATCATACACTGACCACGTAACTAATCATGCACTGATCATGTGGCTGATCATGTACTGATCATGTGAGCTGTATCATATGCTGATCATGGTGGCTTATCATGCACTGATCTTGTGACTGCACACTGCACTTGATGACGTGGATGATCAGGCCACTGATCACGTGGCTCATCATGCACTGATCCACGTATATTATCCAATGCAGTGTTTATCAGTGGACTGACAAGCGCTGATCTTGTGACTGTGAAGGCACTGATCACGTGGCTGATCAGGAACTGTCCACCTGACTGAGCTTCAAGTGACCACGTGGCTGATCGTTTCACTGATCACGTGTTTTATCATACGGTGATCACGTGACTGCCACCGACGAGGCGCTGATCACGTGACTGTGCCAGTCAGTGAGCCAGGTGGCTGATCATGCACTGATATCGTGACTGAGGCATGCACTGGATCATGTGCCGGGGAAGCCGGTGTGGCATTCCACTCTGGACAAAAGGTCTATGAGGAAGGAAGGCTCGGCCATACTCAAGAATGCTGACGATCCGAAGCCTCAGGAGTCGCACCCGGATATTCCGAGCATCTACTCCCCCCAAAAAAAACAGGAGTCTGCCTACTGTATTCCTTTTGTGCTCTCACCTCTGATTCACTGGGGGCTCGTCGCCCACCACCATCTTGCTCTCTCTGTCAAAGAGTTAAACTTACAGCTCCAATTCATAAAGTTTCCTGTCATTCTTCCCTTTTAACTTCCAGTTGAGTCTCCATTTGGAGCGCGGCAAACCACCAGGATTACTAATTATGCCTGGGCTGCTAAGACCCACTCGAGAAGGTGTCTAGGGGCAGGGCACCCTTCCCGCCTATACGAGAGGATGCCTGCAGGGCCTACGTAAGTGGTGGCAAACTTCTTGTCTTGAAGTTTTATTAGGTCTCCCTGAGTAAACCAAGCTACTCAGTCTCTTTTCTCCACCGAATATTTTCCTACTGCGCTATCCTCATACTATTATTTGCCTTGACAGTCTCTTGATGACCGCATATAAATAGTCCCCTAGGCCATCTCTCCTTCGAATACCCTGGGATCAGCTGGGGCTGGCGTACCCGGAAGGTGGCGCCCGAACAGGAACCTCAGGAGGCAATAATCAAAGAGCTGAGCAGACACGAACCACGCAAATCAGTAGGCAATAAGCATGGAGCTCAGCAGATGACGAATCATGCTGCTCAACTGGCAATAATCAAGCAGGTGACCAGGCAGGAATCACGCAGCTCAGCTGGCAATTGGCAAGCAGATGAGCAGACAGGAATCCCCGCAGCTCAGCTGGCAATTATCATGCAGATGAGCCGCCAGGAATCAGGAAGCTCAGCAGGCCCTGATCACGTGACTCTGCAGGCACTGATCACCGTGGCTGATCAAGTACAGATCACGAGACTGAGCATTGCACTGATCACGTGGCTATCATGCACTGATCCACGTGTTTATCATGCAGTGATCAGTGACTGACAGGCGCTGATCATGTGACCGTGCACGCTCTGATCACGTGGCTGATCAGGAACTGACCACCTGACTGGAGCATGCAGTGATCACGTGGCTGATCATTCACTGATCACGTGTTTATCATACGGTGATCACGTGACTGAGAGGCGCTGATCACGTGACTGTGCAGTCAGTGATCACGGTGGCTGATCATGCACTGATATCGGTGACTGAGCATGCACTGATCATGTGCTGGGAGCCGGGGAGGCATTCCACTCTGGACCAAGGGTCATGAGGAAGGAGGCTCGGCATACGCAAATGTGGGATGGGACTCAGGAGTCCACCCGGATATTCTCGAGCATCGACCCCCCCAAAAAAAACCACAGTCTGCCTACTTTATTGCTTTGTGCTCTCACCTCTGATTTTACTGGGGCTGTCCCCCACCACCGAATCTCCCTCAACTCTGACAAGAGTTAACCTTAGAGCTCCAATTCATAACAGTTCCCTTGTCCATTCTTCCCTTTAACTATCCCAGCTGAGTCTCCCATCCGGAGCGGCGGAACCCCACCACGGTTACCTAATTATGCCTGGGCTGCTAAGGGACCCACTCGAGAAGGTGTCTAGGGTGAGGCCACCTTCCGCTATTCGAGGGCGCACCTGCCGGCCTACGTAAGTGGTGCAAACTTCTTGTCTTGCAGTTTTATTTGTCTCCCGCGTAGACCAAGCTACTCAGTCTCTTTTCTCCACCGAATTTCCTTACTGACCTATCCTCATATTATTATTCTTGATATCTCTGATGAGCATATAAATAGGCCGCCTAGGCCATCTCTCCTTCGAATACCCTGGATCAGCTGGGGCTGGTCCCCGGCAAGTCTCGCCCGAACACGGACCTCAGGAGGCAATAATCAAAGAAGCTGAGAAGACACGAACCATGCAATCAGCAGGCAATAAGCATGCAGCTCCAGCAGTGACGAATCATGCTGCTCAAACTGGCAATAATCAAGCAGGTGACCAGGCAGGAATCACGCAGCTCAGCTGGCAATTGGCAAGCAGATGAGCAGACAGGAATCCCGCCAGCTCAGCTTGGCAATTATCATGCAGATGAGCCGGCAGGAATCAGGCAGCTCAGCAGGCCCTGATCACGTGACTCTGCAGGCACTGATCACGTGGCTGATCAAGTACAGATCACGGGACTGAGCATGCACTGATCACGTGGCTATCATGCACTGATTCACGTGTTTATCATGCAGTGATCAAGTGACTGACAGGCGCTGATCATGGTACTGTGCACGCACTGATCACGTGGCTGATCAGGAAACTGACCACCTGACTGAGCATGCAGTGATCACGTGGCTGATCATTCACTGATCACGTGTTTATCATACGGTGATCACGTGACTGAGAGGCGCTGATCACGTGACTGTGCAGTCAGTGATCACGTGGCTGATCATGCACTGATATCGTGACTGAGCATGCACTGATCATGGTGCCGGGAGCCGGGGAGGCATTCCACTCTGGACCAAGGTCATGAGGAAGGAGGCTCGGCATACGCAACATGCGTGATGGAGACTCAGGAGTCCCACCCGGATATTCTCGAGCATCTACCCCCCAAAAAAACCACAGTCTGCCTACTTTATTGCTTTGTGCTCTCACCGCTTGATTTTACTGGGGGCTGTCCCCCACCACCATCTCGCTCAATCTTGACAAAGAGTTAACTTAGAGCTCCAATTCATAAAGTTCCTTGTCATTCTTCCCTTTAACTTCCAGCTGAGTCTCCATCTGAAGCGTGGAACCCACCAGGATTACTAATTATGCCTGGGCTGCTAAGACCCACTCGAGAAGGTGTCTAGGGTGAGGCACCTTCCGATATTCGAGGGCGCACCTGTGGCCTACGTAAGTGGTGCAAACTTCTTGTCTTTGAAGTTTTATTGTTCTCCCGCGTAGACCAAGCTACTCAGTCTCTTTTCTCCACCGAATTTTCCTACTGACCTATCCTCATACTATTATTCTTGATATCTCTGATTAGCATATAAATAGGCGCCTAGGCCATCTCTCCTTCGAATACCCTGGATCAGCTGGGGCTGGTCCCCAGCTGGTGGCGCCCGATCCGGGAACCTCAGGAGGGCAATAATCAAAGAGCTGAGCACACACGAACCACGCAATCAGCAGGCAATAAGCATGCAGCTCAGCAATGACGAATCATGCTGCTCAACTGGCAATATTCAAGCAGGTGGACCAGGCAGGAATCACGCAGCTCAGCTGGCAATAATCAAGCAGATGAGCAGGCAGGAATCACGCAGGTCAGATGGCAATTATGAAGCAGATGAGCATGCAGGAATCATGAAGCTCAGCTTGCAGTTATCAAGCAGATGAGCAGGCAGGAATCACGCAGCTCAGTTGGCAATAATCAAGCAGAATGAGCAGGCAGGAGGTACGCAGCACAGTTGGCAATTGTCAAGCACCTAACCAGACAGGAATCACGCAGCTCAGCAGGCCCTGATCACGTGACTGAGCATGCATTCTTGACGGTTGCTGCTCATAACACTTTATCACTTGACTGATCATGCACTGATCCACATGGCTATCATTCACTGATCACGTGACTGCCCATGCACTGACCACCTGGATGATCAAACACTGAACACGTGACTGATCAGGCACTGATCCCTGGCTATCATGCACTGATCACGTGGCTGATCATGGACAGATCACTTGACTGATCATGCACTGATCACGTGACTGATCATGCACTGATCACTTGGCTAACAAGCCACTGATCCCGTGGCATTCATGCACTGATCACGTGGCTTATAATACACTGATCACGTGACTGCGGCATGCCACTGACCACGTGGCTGATCAATACAGTGATCACGTGGCTGATCATGCACTGACCACGTGGCTGAACATACACTGATCACGTTGCTGAACATGAACTAATCACGTTTGCATATCATGCAATGGTCATGTGGCTATCCATGCACTGTTCACGTGGCTGATCATTACACTGATTATGTGACTGATAATGCACTGATCACGTGGGCTATCATGCAGCTGATCACGTGGCTGATCATGCACTGAATACGTGACTGTTCATACACTGATCACGTAGGTGGCGCATGCAGTGATCATGTAACTGATCATGCACTGATTACGTAGCTATTCATTCACTGATCACGTGGCTGAACATGCACTGATCACGTGACTGATCATGCACTGATCACGTGGCTATTATGCACTGATCACGTGGCTGATCATACACTGATTACGTAACTGATCATGCACTGATAATGTGGCTATCATGCACTGATCACGAGGCTGATCATTGCACGATCACGTAGCTATCATGCACTGATCACATGACTGTGCATGCACTGATCACGTGGATATCATACACTGATCACGTGACAGATCATGCACTGGTCAGGTGGCTATCATTCACTGATAACGTGGCTGATCATGCACTGATCACATGGCTATCATATACTGATCACGTGGCTGGTCATACACTGATCACGTGACTGATCATGCACTAATCACCTTGCTATCATACACTGATCACGTAGTTGATCATGCACTGATCACATGACTGATCATGCACTGATCACGTCGCAATCAGGAACTGGTCACGTGACTGCCCATGCACCGATCACCAGGATGATCATGCACTGATCACGTGACTTATCATGCACTGATCAGGTGGCTATCAGGCACTGATCACGTGGCTATCATGCACTGATCATGTGGCTATCATGCACAGATCACGTGGCTGATCATAACCTGATCACGTGACTGATCATGCATTGATCACGTGGCTATCATGCACTGATCACGTGTCTATCATGCACTGATCACGTCGCTATCAGGCACTGGTCACGTGACTGGGCATGCACTGATCACGTGGATGATATACACTGATCACATGATTGATCATGCACTGATCACGTGACTGATCATGCTCTGATCACGTGGCTATCATGCACTGATTTCGTGGCTATCATGCACTGATCACGTGGCTATCATGCACGGATCACGTGGCTGATCATAACCTGATCACGTGACTGACCATGCACTGATCAAGTGGCTATTATGCACTGATTACGTGGCTATCATGCACTGATCACGTGGCTATCATGCACGGGTTACGAGGTGATCATAACCTGATTCATGTGACTGATCATGCACTGGTCACCTGGCTATCATGCCCTGATCACGTGGCACACCATGCACTGATCACGTGACAGATCATGCACTGATCACGTGACAGATCATGCACTGATCACGTGACTGATCATGCACTGATCACGTGGCTATCATGCACGGATCACGTGGCTATCATGCACTGATCACGTCGCTATCAGGCACTGGTCACGTGACTGGGCATGCACTGATCACGTGGATGATCATACACTGATCACATGACTGATCATGCTCTGATCACGTGGCTATCATGCACTGATCACGTGGCTGATCAAGCACTGATAATGTAGCTATCATGCACTGATCGCATGACTACGCATTCACTGATCACGTGGAAATCATACACTGATCAGGTGAAAGATCATGGCAATGGTCACCTCACTGATCATGCACGGAGAACGTGGCTATCATGCACTGATCACATGGCTTATCATGCAATGATCACTTGACTTATTATGCAACTGATCCCGTAGCTATCATGCACTGATCACGTGACTGCACATTCCCTGTTCACGTGACTTATCATGCACCGATCACGTGGCTATCATGCACTGATCACGTGGCTGATCATACATTGATCACGTAACTAATCATGCACTGATCATGTGGCTGATCATGTACTGATCATGTGACTGATCATATGCTGATCATGTGGCTATCATGCACTGATCTTGTGACTGCACATGCACTGATGACGTGGATGATCAGGCACTGATCACGTGGCTCATCATGCACTGATCACGTGTTTATCATGCAGTGATCAGTGACTGACAAGCGCTGATCTTGTGACTGTGAAGGCACTGATCACGTGGCTGATCAGGAACTGTCCACCTGACTGAGCTTTCAGTGACCACGTGGCTGATCGTTCACTGATCACGTGTTTATCATACGGTGATCACGTGACTGAGAGGCGCTGATCACGTGACTGTGCAGTCAGTGACCAGGTGGCTGATCATGCACTGATATCGTGACTGAGCATGCACTGATCATGTGCCGGGAGCCGGTGTGGCATTCCACTCTGGACAAAGGTCATGAGGAAGGAGGCTCGGCATACTCAAATGCTGGATCGAGCCTCAGGAGTCCACCCGGATATTCTCGAGCATCTACCCCCCCAAAAAAACAGAGTCTGCCTACTGTATTGCTTTGTGCTCTCACCTCTGATTTCACTGGGGGCTGTCGCCCACCACCATCTTGCTCTCTCTGTCAAAGAGTTAACTTACAGCTCCAATTCATAAAGTTCCTTGTCATTCTTCCCTTTAACTTCCAGTTGAGTCTCCATTTGGAGCGCGGAAACCACCAGGATTACTAATTATGCCTGGGCTGCTAAGACCCACTCGAGAAGGTGTCTAGGGTGAGGCACCTTCCGCTATACGAGAGGATGCCTGCGGCCTACGTAAGTGGTGCAAACTTCTTGTCTTGAAGTTTTATTGGTCTCCCGAGTAAACCAAGCTACTCAGTCTCTTTTCTCCACCGAATTTTCCTACTGAGCTATCCTCATACTATTATTCTTGATATCTCTGATGAGCATATAAATAGTCCCCTAGGCCATCTCTCCTTCGAATACCCTGGATCAGCTGGGGCTGGTACCCGGAAGGTGGCGCCCAAACAGGAACCTCAGGAGGCAATAATCAAAGAGCTGAGCAGACACGAACCACGCAATCAGTAGGCAATAAGCATGGAGCTCAGCAGTGACGAATCATGCTGCTCAACTGGCAATAATCAAGCAGGTGACCAGGCAGGAATCACGCAGCTCAGCTGGCAATTGGCAAGCAGATGAGCAGACAGGAATCCCGCAGCTCAGCTGGCAATTATCATGCAGATGAGCCGGCAGGAATCAGGCAGCTCAGCAGGCCCTGATCACGTGACTCTGCAGGCACTGATCACGTGGCTGATCAAGTACAGATCACGTGACTGAGCATGCACTGATCACGTGGCTATCATGCACTGATCACGTGTTTATCATGCAGTGATCAGTGACTGACAGGCGCTGATCATGTGACTGTGCACGCACTGATCACGTGGCTGATCAGGAACTGACCACCTGACTGAGCATGCAGTGATCACGTGGCTGATCATTCACTGATCACGTGTTTATCATACGGTGATCACGTGACTGAGAGGCGCTGATCACGTGACTGTGCAGTCAGTTATCACGTGGCTGATCATGCACTGATATCGTGACTGAGCATGCACTGATCATGTGCTGGGAGCCGGGGAGGCTTTCCACTCTGGACCAAGGTCATGAGGAAGGAGGCTCGGCATACGCAAATGTGGGATGGAGACTCAGGAGTCCACCCGGATATTCTCGAGCATCTACCCCCGAAAAAAACCACAGTCTGCCTACTTTATTGCTTTGTGCTCTCACCTCTGATTTTACTGGGGGCTGTCCCCCACCACCATCTCGCTCAATCTGACAAAGAGTTAACTTAGAGCTCCAATTCATAAAGTTCCTTGTCATTCTTCCCTTTAACTTCCAGCTGAGTCTCCATCTGGAGCGCGGAACCCACCAGGATTACTAATTATGCCTGGGCTGCTAAGACCCACTCGAGAAGGTGTCTAGGGTGAGGCACCTTCCGATATTCGAGGGCGCACCTGCGGCCTACGTAAGTGGTGCAAACTTCTTGTCTTGCAGTTTTATTTGTCTCCCGCGTAGACCAAGCTACTCAGTCTCTTTTCTCCACCGAATTTTCCTACTGACCTATCCTCATACTATTATTCTTGATATCTCTGATGAGCATATAAATAGGCGCCTAGGCCATCTCTCCTTCGAATACCCTGGATCAGCTGGGGCTGGTCCCCGGCAAGTCTCGCCCGAACACGGACCTCAGGAGGCAATAATCAAAGAGCTGAGAAGACACGAACCATGCAATCAGCAGGCAATAAGCATGCAGCTCAGCAGTGACGAATCATGCTGCTCAACTGGCAATAATCAAGCAGGTGACCAGGCAGGAATCACGCAGCTCAGCTGGCAATTGGCAAGCAGATGAGCAGACAGGAATCCCGCAGCTCAGCTGGCAATTATCATGCAGACGAGCCGGCAGGAATCAGGCAGCTCAGCAGGCCCTGATCACGTGACTCTGCAGGCACTGATCACGTGGCTGATCAAGTACAGATCACGAGACTGAGCATGCACTGATCACGTGGCTATCATGCACTGATCACGTGGCTGACCATGCACTTAATACGTGACTGTTCATGCACTGATCACGTGGCTCTCATGCACTGATCACGTGGTGGCGCATGCAGTGATCATGTAACTGATCATGCACTGATTACGTAGCTATCATTCACTGATCACGTGGCTGACCATGCACTGATCACGTGACTGATCATGCACTGATCACGTGGCTATTATGCACTGATCACGTGGCTGATCATACACTGATTACGTAACTGATCATGCACTGATAATGTGGCTATCATGCACTGATCACGAGGCTGATCATGCACGATCACGGAGCTATCATGCACTGATCACATGACTGTGCATGCACTGATCACGTGGATATCATACACTGATCCCGTGACAGATCATGCACTGGTCAGGTGGCTATCATTCACTGATCACGTGGCTGATCATGCACTGATCACGTGACTGATCATGCACTGATCACATGGCTATCATGCACTGATCACGTGGCTGGTCATACACTGATCACGTGACTGATCATGCACTGATCACGTGGCTATCATGCACGGATCACGTGGCTATCATGCACTGATCACGTGGCTATCAGGCACTGGTCACGTGACTGGGCATGCACTGATCACGTGGATGATCATACACTGATCACATGACTGATCATGCTCTGATCACGTGGCTATCATGCACTGATTTTGTGGCTATCATGCACTGATCACGTGGCTATCATGCACTGATCACGTGGCTGATCATAACCTGATCACGTGACTGACCATGCACTGATCAAGTGTCTATTATGCACTGATTACGTGGCTATCATGCACTGATCACGTGGCTATCATGCACGGATTACGTGGCTGATCAACACCTCATCATGTGACTGATCATGCACTGGTCACGTGGCTATCATGGCCTGATCACGTGGCAGATCATGCACTGATCACGTGAATGATCATGCACTGATTACGTGGCTATCATGCACTGATCACGTGGCTGATCAAGCACTGATAATGTAGCTATCATGCACTGATCCCATGACTACGCATTCACTGATCACGTGGATATCATACACTGATCAGGTGAAAGATCATGCAATGGTCACCTCACTGATCATGCACGGAGAACGTGGCTATCATGCACTGATCACATGGCTTATCATGCAATGATCACTTGACTTATTATGCACTGATCCCGTAGCTATCATGCACTGATCACGTGACTGCACATTCCCTGGTCACGTGACTTATCATGCACCGATCACGTGGCTATCATGCACTGATCACGTGGCTGATCATACACTGATCACGTAACTAATCATGCACTGATCATGTGGCTGATCATGTACTGATCATGTGACTGATCATATGCTGATCATGTGGCTATCATGCACTGATCTTGTGACTGCACATGCACTGATGACGTGGATGATCAGGCACTGATCACGTGGCTCATCATGCACTGATCACGTGTTTATCATGCAGTGATCAGTGACTGACAAGCGCTGATCTTGTGACTGTGAAGGCACTGATCACGTGGCTGATCAGGAACTGTCCACCTGACTGAGCTTTCAGTGACCACGTGGCTGATCGTTCACTGATCACGTGTTTATCATACGGTGATCACGTGACTGAGAGGCGCTGATCACGTGACTGTGTAGTCAGTGATCACGTGGCTGATCATGCACTGATATCGTGACTGAGCATGCACTGATCATGTGCCGGGAGCCGGTGAGGCATTCCACTCTGGACAAAGGTCATGAGGAAGGAGGCTCGGCATACGCAAATGCGGGATTGAGCCTCAGGATTCCACCCGGATATTCTCGAGCATCTACCCCCCAAAAAAACAGAGTCTGCCTACTGTATTGCTTTGTGCTCTCACCTCTGATTTCACTGGGGCCTGTCGCCCACCACCGTCTCGCTCTCTCTGTCAAAGAGTTAACTTACAGCTCCAATTCATAAAGTTCCTTGTCATTCTTCCCTTTAACTTCCAGCTGAGTCTCCATCTGCATCTCGCAACCCAACACGCTTACTAATTATGCCTGGGCTGCTAAGACCCGCTCGAGAAGGTGTCTAGGGTGAGGCACCTTCCGCTATTCGAGTGGGTGCCTGCCGCCTACGTACGTGATGCAAACTTCTTGTCTTGAAGTTTTATTGGTCTCCCGCGTAAACCAAGCTACTCAGTCTCTTTTCTCCACCGAATTTTCCTACTGACCTACCCTCATACTATTATTCTTGATATCTCTGATGAGCATATAAATAGTCCCCTAGGCCATCTCTCCTTCGAATACCCTGGATCAGCTGGGGCTCGTCCCCGGCAAGTCGTGCCCGAACAGGGACCTCAGGAGGCAATAATCAAAGAGCTGAGCACACACGAACCACGCAATCAGCAGGCAATAAGCATGCAGCTCAGCAATGACGAATCATGCTGCTCAACTGGCAATAATCAAGCAGGTGACCAGGCAGGAATCACGCAGCTCAGCTGGCAATAATCAAGCAGATGAGCAGGCAGGAATCACGCCGGTCAGATGGCAATTATGAAGCAGATGAGCATGCAGGAATCATGAAGCTCAGCTTGCAGTTATCAAGCAGATGAGCAGGCAGGAATCACGCAGCTCAGTTGGCAATAATCAAGCAGATGAGCAGGCAGGAGGTACGCAGCACAGTTGGCAATTGTCAAGCACCTAACCAGACAGGAATCACGCAGCTCAGCAGGCCCTGATCACGTGACTGAGCATGCATTCTTGACGTTGCTGCTCATACACTTATCACTTGACTGATCATGCACTGATCACATGGCTATCATTCACTGATCACGTGACTGCCCATGCACTGACCACCTGGATGATCAAACACTGAACACGTGACTGATCAGGCACTGATCCCCTGGCTATCATGCACTGATCACGTGGCTGATCATGGACAGATCACTTGACTGATCATGCACTGATCACGTGACTGATCATGCACTGATCACTTGGCTAACAAGCACTGATCCCGTGGCTATCATGCACTGATCACGTGGCTTATAATACACTGATCACGTGACTGCGCATGCACTGACCACGTGGCTGATCATACAGTGATCACGTGGCTGATCATGCACTGACCACGTGGCTGAACATACACTGATCACGTTGCTGAACATGAACTAATCACGTTGCATATCATGCAATGGTCATGTGGCTATCATGCACTGTTCACGTGGCTGATCATACACTGATTATGTGACTGATAATGCACTGATCACGTGGCTATCATGCACTGATCACGTGGCTGATCATGCACTGAATACGTGACTGTTCATGCACTGATCACGTGGCTCTCATGCACTGATCACGTGGTGGCGCATGCAGTGATCATGTAACTGATCATGCACTGATTACGTAGCTATCATTCACTGATCACGTGGCTGACCATGCACTGATCACGTGACTGATCATGCACTGATCACGTGGCTATTATGCACTGATCACGTGGCTGATCATACACTGATTACGTAACTGATCATGCACTGATAATGTGGCTATCATGCACTGATCACGAGGCTGATCATGCACGATCACGGAGCTATCATGCACTGATCACATGACTGTGCATGCACTGATCACGTGGATATCATACACTGATCACGTGACAGATCATGCACTGGTCAGGTGGCTATCATTCACTGATCACGTGGCTGATCATGCACTGATCACGTGACTGATCATGCACTGATCACATGGCTATCATGCACTGATCACGTGGCTGTTCATACACTGATCACGTGACGGATCATGCACTGATCACGTGGCTATCATGCACGGATCACGTGGCTATCATGCACTGATCACGTCGCTATCAGGCACTGGTCACATGACTGGGCATGCACTGATCACGTGGATGATCATACACTGATCACATGACTGATCATGCTCTGATCACGTGGCTATCATGCACTGATTTGGTGGCTATCATGCACTGATCACGTGGCTATCATGCACTGATCACGTGGCTGATCATAACCTGATCACGTGACTGACCATGCACTGATCAAGTGTCTATTATGCACTGATTACGTGGCTATCATGCACTGATCACGTGGCTATCATGCACGGATTACGTGGCTGATCAACACCTCATCATGTGACTGATCATGCACTGGTCACGTAGCTGTCATGGCCTGATCACGTGGCAGATCATGCACTGATCACGTGAATGATCATGCACTGATTACGTGGCTATCATGCACTGATCACGTGGCTGATCAAGCACTGATAATGTAGCTATCATGCACTGATCGCATGACTACGCATTCACTGATCACGTGGATATCATACTCTGATCAGGTGAAAGATCATGCAATGGTCACCTCACTGATCATGCACGGAGAACGTGGCTATCATGCACTGATCACATGGCTTATCATGCAATGATCACTTGACTTATTATGCACTGATCCCGTAGCTATCATGCACTGATCACGTGACTGCACATTCCCTGGTCACGTGACTTATCATGCACCGATCACGTGGCTATCATGCACTGATCACGTGGCTGATCATACACTGATCACGTAACTAATCATGCACTGATCATGTGGCTGATCATGTACTGATCATGTGACTGATCATATGCTGATCATGTGGCTATCATGCACTGATCTTGTGACTGCACATGCACTGATGACGTGGATGATCAGGCACTGATCACGTGGCTCATCATGCACTGATCACGTGTTTATCATGCAGTGATCAGTGACTGACAAGCGCTGATCTTGTGACTGTGAAGGCACTGATCACGTGGCTGATCAGGAACTGTCCACCTGACTGAGCTTTCAGTGACCACGTGGCTGATCGTTCACTGATCACGTGTTTATCATACGGTGATCACGTGACTGAGAGGCGCTGATCACGTGACTGTGCAGTCAGTGACCAGGTGGCTGATCATGCACTGATATCGTGACTGAGCATGCACTGATCATGTGCCGGGAGCCGGTGTGGCATTCCACTCTGGACAAAGGTCATGAGGAAGGAGGCTCGGCATACTCAAATGCTGGATCGAGCCTCAGGAGTCCACCCGGATATTCTCGAGCATCTACCCCCCCAAAAAAACAGAGTCTGCCTACTGTATTGCTTTGTGCTCTCACCTCTGATTTCACTGGGGGCTGTCGCCCACCACCATCTTGCTCTCTCTGTCAAAGAGTTAACTTACAGCTCCAATTCATAAAGTTCCTTGTCATTCTTCCCTTTAACTTCCAGCTGAGTCTCCATCTGGAGCGTGGAACCCACCAGGATTACTAATTATGCCTGGGCTGCTAAGACCCACTCGAGAAGGTGTCTAGGGTGAGGCACCTTCCGCTATTCGAGGGCGCACCTGCGGTCTACGTAAGTGGTGCAAACTTCTTGTCTTGAAGTTTTATTGGTCTCCCGCATAGACCAAGATACTCAGTCTCTTTTCTCCACCGAATTTTCCTACTGACCTATCCTCATACTATTATTCTTGATATCTCTGATTAGTATATAAATAGGCGCCTAGGCCATCTCTCCTTCGAATACCCTGGATCAGCTGGGGCTGGTCCCCAGCTGGTGGCGCCCGATCCGGGACCTCAGGAGGCAATAATCAAAGAGCTGAGCACACACGAACCACGCAATCAGCAGGCAATAAGCATGCAGCTCAGCAATGACGAATCATGCTGCTCAACTGGCAATATTCAAGCAGGTGACCAGGCAGGAATCACGCAGCTCAGCTGGCAATAATCAAGCAGATGAGCAGGCAGGAATCACGCAGGTCAGATGGCAATTATGAAGCAGATGAGCATGCAGGAATCATGAAGCTCAGCTTGCAGTTATCAAGCAGATGAGCAGGCAGGAATCACGCAGCTCAGTTGGCAATAATCAAGCAGATGAGCAGGCAGGAGGTACGCAGCACAGTTGGCAATTGTCAAGCACCTAACCAGACAGGAATCACGCAGCTCAGCAGGCCCTGATCACGTGACTGAGCATGCATTCTTGACGTTGCTGCTCATACACTTATCACTTGACTGATCATGCACTGATCACATGGCTATCATTCACTGATCACGTGACTGCCCATGCACTGACCACCTGGATGATCAAACACTGAACACGTGACTGATCAGGCACTGATCCCCTGGCTATCATGCACTGATCACGTGGCTGATCATGGACAGATCACTTGACTGATCATGCACTGATCACGTGACTGATCATGCACTGATCACTTGGCTAACAAGCACTGATCCCGTGGCTATCATGCACTGATCACGTGGCTTATAATACACTGATCACGTGACTGCGCATGCACTGACCACGTGGCTGATCATACAGTGATCACGTGGCTGATCATGCACTGACCACGTGGCTGAACATACACTGATCACGTTGCTGAACATGAACTAATCACGTTGCATATCATGCAATGGTCATGTGGCTATCATGCACTGTTCACGTGGCTGATCATACACTGATTATGTGACTGATAATGCACTGATCACGTGGCTATCATGCACTGATCACGTGGCTGATCATGCACTGAATACGTGACTGTTCATGCACTGATCACGTGGCTCTCATGCACTGATCACGTGGTGGCGCATGCAGTGATCATGTAACTGATCATGCACTGATTACGTAGCTATCATTCACTGATCACGTGGCTGACCATGCACTGATCACGTGACTGATCATGCACTGATCACGTGGCTATTATGCACTGATCACGTGGCTGATCATACACTGATTACGTAACTGATCATGCACTGATAATGTGGCTATCATGCACTGATCACGAGGCTGATCATGCACGATCACGTAGCTATCATGCACTGATCACATGACTGTGCATGCACTGATCACGTGGATATCATACACTGATCACGTGACAGATCATGCACTGGTCAGGTGGCTATCATTCACTGATCACGTGGCTGATCATGCACTGATCACGTGACTGATCATGCACTGATCACATGGCTATCATGCACTGATCACGTGGCTGGTCATACACTGATCACGTGACTGATCATGCACTGATCACGTGGCTATCATGCACGGATCACGTGGCTATCATGCACTGATCACGTCGCTATCAGGCACTGGTCACGTGACTGGGCATGCACTGATCACGTGGATGATCATACACTGATCACATGACTGATCATGCTCTGATCACGTGGCTATCATGCACTGATTTTGTGGCTATCATGCACTGATCACGTGGCTATCATGCACTGATCACGTGGCTGATCATAACCTGATCACGTGACTGACCATGCACTGATCAAGTGTCTATTATGCACTGATTACGTGGCTATCATGCACTGATCACGTGGCTATCATGCACGGATTACGTGGCTGATCAACACCTCATCATGTGACTGATCATGCACTGGTCACGTGGCTATCATGGCCTGATCACGTGGCAGATCATGCACTGATCACGTGAATGATCATGCACTGATTACGTGGCTATCATGCACTGATCACGTGGCTGATCAAGCACTGATAATGTAGCTATCATGCACTGATCGCATGACTACGCATTCACTGATCACGTGGATATCATACACTGATCAGGTGAAAGATCATGCAATGGTCACCTCACTGATCATGCACGGAGAACGTGGCTATCATGCACTGATCACATGGCTTATCATGCAATGATCACTTGACTTATTATGCACTGATCCCGTAGCTATCATGCACTGATCACGTGACTGCACATTCCCTGGTCACGTGACTTATCATGCACCGATCACGTGGCTATCATGCACTGATCACGTGGCTGATCATACACTGATCACGTAACTAATCATGCACTGATCATGTGGCTGATCATGTACTGATCATGTGACTGATCATATGCTGATCATGTGGCTATCATGCACTGATCTTGTGACTGCACATGCACTGATGACGTGGATGATCAGGCACTGATCACGTGGCTCATCATGCACTGATCACGTGTTTATCATGCAGTGATCAGTGACTGACAAGCGCTGATCTTGTGACTGTGAAGGCACTGATCACGTGGCTGATCAGGAACTGTCCACCTGACTGAGCATTCAGTGACCACGTGGCTGATCGTTCACTGATCACGTGTTTATCATACGGTGATCACGTGACTGAGAGGCGCTGATCACGTGACTGTGCAGTCAGTGACCAGGTGGCTGATCATGCACTGATATCGTGACTGAGCATGCACTGATCATGTGCCGGGAGCCGGTGTGGCATTCCACTCTGGACAAAGGTCATGAGGAAGGAGGCTCGGCATACTCAAATGCTGGATCGAGCCTCAGGAGTCCACCCGGATATTCTCGAGCATCTACCCCCCCAAAAAACAGAGTCTGCCTACTGTATTGCTTTGTGCTCTCACCTCTGATTTCACTGGGGCTGTCGCCCACCACCATCTTGCTCTCTCTGTCAAAGAGTTAACTTACAGCTCCAATTCATAAAGTTCCTTGTCATTCTTCCCTTTAAATTCCAGTTGAGTCTCCATTTGGAGCGCGGAAACCACCAGGATTACTAATTATGCCTGGGCTGCTAAGACCCACTCGAGAAGGTGTCTAGGGTGAGGCACCTTCCGCTATTCGAGGGCGCACCTGCGGTCTACGTAAGTGGTGCAAACTTCTTGTCTTGAAGTTTTATTGGTCTCCCGCGTAGACCAAGATACTCAGTCTCTTTTCTCCACCGAATTTTCCTACTGACCTATCCTCATACTATTATTCTTGATATCTCTGATTAGTATATAAATAGGCGCCTAGGCCATCTCTCCTTCGAATACCCTGGATCAGCTGGGGCTGGTCCCCAGCTGGTGGCGCCCGATCCGGGACCTCAGGAGGCAATAATCAAAGAGCTGAGCACACACGAACCACGCAATCAGCAGGCAATAAGCATGCAGCTCAGCAATGACGAATCATGCTGCTCAACTGGCAATATTCAAGCAGGTGACCAGGCAGGAATCACGCAGCTCAGCTGGCAATAATCAAGCAGATGAGCAGGCAGGAATCACGCAGGTCAGATGGCAATTATGAAGCAGATGAGCATGCAGGAATCATGAAGCTCAGCTTGCAGTTATCAAGCAGATGAGCAGGCAGGAATCACGCAGCTCAGTTGGCAATAATCAAGCAGATGAGCAGGCAGGAGGTACGCAGCACAGTTGGCAATTGTCAAGCACCTAACCAGACAGGAATCACGCAGCTCAGCAGGCCCTGATCACGTGACTGAGCATGCATTCTTGACGTTGCTGCTCATACACTTATCACTTGACTGATCATGCACTGATCACATGGCTATCATTCACTGATCACGTGACTGCCCATGCACTGACGACCTGGATGATCAAACACTGAACACGTGACTGATCAGGCACTGATCCCCTGGCTATCATGCACTGATCACGTGGCTGATCATGGACAGATCACTTGACTGATCATGCACTGATCACGTGACTGATCATGCACTGATCACTTGGCTAACAAGCACTGATCCCGTGGCTATCATGCACTGATCACGTGGCTTATAATACACTGATCACGTGACTGCGCATGCACTGACCACGTGGCTGATCATACAGTGATCACGTGGCTGATCATGCACTGACCACGTGGCTGAACATACACTGATCACGTTGCTGAACATGAACTAATCACGTTGCATATCATGCAATGGTCATGTGGCTATCATGCACTGTTCACGTGGCTGATCATACACTGATTATGTGACTGATAATGCACTGATCACGTGGCTATCATGCACTGATCACGTGGCTGATCATGCACTGAATACGTGACTGTTCATGCACTGATCACGTGGCTCTCATGCACTGATCACGTGGTGGCGCATGCAGTGATCATGTAACTGATCATGCACTGATTACGTAGCTATCATTCACTGATCACGTGGCTGACCATGCACTGATCACGTGACTGATCATGCACTGATCACGTGGCTATTATGCACTGATCACGTGGCTGATCATACACTGATTACGTAACTGATCATGCACTGATAATGTGGCTATCATGCACTGATCACGAGGCTGATCATGCACGATCACGTAGCTATCATGCACTGATCACATGACTGTGCATGCACTGATCACGTGGATATCATACACTGATCACGTGACAGATCATGCACTGGTCAGGTGGCTATCATTCACTGATCACGTGGCTGATCATGCACTGATCACGTGACTGATCATGCACTGATCACATGGCTATCATGCACTGATCACGTGGCTGGTCATACACTGATCACGTGACTGATCATGCACTGATCACGTGGCTATCATGCACGGATCACGTGGCTATCATGCACTGATCACGTCGCTATCAGGCACTGGTCACGTGACTGGGCATGCACTGATCACGTGGATGATCATACACTGATCACATGACTGATCATGCTCTGATCACGTGGCTATCATGCACTGATTTTGTGGCTATCATGCACTGATCACGTGGCTATCATGCACTGATCACGTGGCTGATCATAACCTGATCACGTGACTGACCATGCACTGATCAAGTGTCTATTATGCACTGATTACGTGGCTATCATGCACTGATCACGTGGGCTATCATGCACGGATTACGTGGCTGATCAACACCTCATCATGTGACTGATCATGCACTGGTCACGTGGCTATCATGGCCTGATCACGTGGCAGATCATGCACTGATCACGTGAATGATCATGCACTGATTACGTGGCTATCATGCACTGATCACGTGGCTGATCAAGCACTGATAATGTAGCTATCATGCACTGATCGCATGACTACGCATTCACTGATCACGTGGATATCATACACTGATCAGGTGAAAGATCATGCAATGGTCACCTCACTGATCATGCACGGAGAACGTGGCTATCATGCACTGATCACATGGCTTATCATGCAATGATCACTTGACTTATTATGCACTGATCCCGTAGCTATCATGCACTGATCACGTGACTGCACATTCCCTGGTCACGTGACTTATCATGCACCGATCACGTGGCTATCATGCACTGATCACGTGGCTGATCATACACTGATCACGTAACTAATCATGCACTGATCATGTGGCTGATCATGTACTGATCATGTGACTGATCATATGCTGATCATGTGGCTATCATGCACTGATCTTGTGACTGCACATGCACTGATGACGTGGATGATCAGGCACTGATCACGTGGCTCATCATGCACTGATCACGTGTTTATCATGCAGTGATCAGTGACTGACAAGCGCTGATCTTGTGACTGTGAAGGCACGGATCACGTGGCTGATCAGGAACTGTCCACCTGACTGAGCTTTCAGTGACCACGTGGCTGATCGTTCACTGATCACGTGTTTATCATACGGTGATCACGTGACTGAGAGGCGCTGATCACGTGACTGTGCAGTCAGTGACCAGGTGGCTGATCATGCACTGATATCGTGACTGAGCATGCACTGATCATGTGCCGGGAGCCGGTGTGGCATTCCACTCTGGACAAAGGTCATGAGGAAGGAGGCTCGGCATACTCAAATGCTGGATCGAGCCTCAGGAGTCCACCCGGATATTCTCGAGCATCTACCCCCCCAAAAAAACAGAGTCTGCCTACTGTATTGCTTTGTGCTCTCACCTCTGATTTCACTGGGGGCTGTCGCCCACCACCATCTTGCTCTCTCTGTCAAAGAGTTAACTTACAGCTCCAATTCATAAAGTTCCTTGTCATTCTTCCCTTTAACTTCCAGCTGAGTCTCCATCTGGAGCGCGGAACCCACCAGGATTACTAATTATGCCTGGGCTGCTAAGACCCACTCGAGAAGGTGTCTAGGGTGAGGCACCTTCCGCTATTCGAGGGCGCACCTGCGGTCTACGTAAGTGGTGCAAACTTCTTGTCTTGAAGTTTTATTGGTCTCCCGCATAGACCAAGATACTCAGTCTCTTTTCTCCACCGAATTTTCCTACTGACCTATCCTCATACTATTATTCTTGATATCTCTGATTAGTATATAAATAGGCGCCTAGGCCATCTCTCCTTCGAATACCCTGGATCAGCTGGGGCTGGTCCCCAGCTGGTGGCGCCCGATCCGGGACCTCAGGAGGCAATAATCAAAGAGCTGAGCACACACGAACCACGCAATCAGCAGGCAATAAGCATGCAGCTCAGCAATGACGAATCATGCTGCTCAACTGGCAATATTCAAGCAGGTGACCAGGCAGGAATCACGCAGCTCAGCTGGCAATAATCAAGCAGATGAGCAGGCAGGAATCACGCAGGTCAGATGGCAATTATGAAGCAGATGAGCATGCAGGAATCATGAAGCTCAGCTTGCAGTTATCAAGCAGATGAGCAGGCAGGAATCACGCAGCTCAGTTGGCAATAATCAAGCAGATGAGCAGGCAGGAGGTACGCAGCACAGTTGGCAATTGTCAAGCACCTAACCAGACAGGAATCACGCAGCTCAGCAGGCCCTGATCACGTGACTGAGCATGCATTCTTGACGTTGCTGCTCATACACTTATCACTTGACTGATCATGCACTGATCACATGGCTATCATTCACTGATCACGTGACTGCCCATGCACTGACGACCTGGATGATCAAACACTGAACACGTGACTGATCAGGCACTGATCCCCTGGCTATCATGCACTGATCACGTGGCTGATCATGGACAGATCACTTGACTGATCATGCACTGATCACGTGACTGATCATGCACTGATCACTTGGCTAACAAGCACTGATCCCGTGGCTATCATGCACTGATCACGTGGCTTATAATACACTGATCACGTGACTGCGCATGCACTGACCACGTGGCTGATCATACAGTGATCACGTGGCTGATCATGCACTGACCACGTGGCTGAACATACACTGATCACGTTGCTGAACATGAACTAATCACGTTGCATATCATGCAATGGTCATGTGGCTATCATGCACTGTTCACGTGGCTGATCATACACTGATTATGTGACTGATAATGCACTGATCACGTGGCTATCATGCACTGATCACGTGGCTGATCATGCACTGAATACGTGACTGTTCATGCACTGATCACGTGGCTCTCATGCACTGATCACGTGGTGGCGCATGCAGTGATCATGTAACTGATCATGCACTGATTACGTAGCTATCATTCACTGATCACGTGGCTGACCATGCACTGATCACGTGACTGATCATGCACTGATCACGTGGCTATTATGCACTGATCACGTGGCTGATCATACACTGATTACCTAACTGATCATGCACTGATAATGTGGCTATCATGCACTGATCACGAGGCTGATCATGCACGATCACGGAGCTATCATGCACTGATCACATGACTGTGCATGCACTGATCACGTGGATATCATACACTGATCACGTGACAGATCATGCACTGGTCAGGTGGCTATCATTCACTGATCACGTGGCTGATCATGCACTGATCACGTGACTGATCATGCACTGATCACATGGCTATCATGCACTGATCACGTGGCTGGTCATACACTGATCACGTGACTGATCATGCACTGATCACGTGGCTATCATGCACGGATCACGTGGCTATCATGCACTGATCACGTCGCTATCAGGCACTGGTCACGTGACTGGGCATGCACTGATCACGTGGATGATCATACACTGATCACATGACTGATCATGCTCTGATCACGTGGCTATCATGCACTGATTTTGTGGCTATCATGCACTGATCACGTGGCTGATCATAACCTGATCACGTGACTGACCATGCACTGATCAAGTGTCTATTATGCACTGATTACGTGGCTATCATGCACTGATCACGTGGCTATCATGCACGGATTACGTGGCTGATCAACACCTCATCATGTGACTGATCATGCACTGGTCACGTGGCTATCATGGCCTGATCACGTGGCAGATCATGCACTGATCACGTGAATGATCATGCACTGATTACGTGGCTATCATGCACTGATCACGTGGCTGATCAAGCACTGATAATGTAGATATCATGCACTTATCGCATGACTACGCATTCACTGATCACGTGGATATCATACACTGATCAGGTGAAAGATCATGCAATGGTCACCTCACTGATCATGCACGGAGAACGTGGCTATCATGCACTGATCACATGGCTTATCATGCAATGATCACTTGACTTATTATGCACTGATCCCGTAGCTATCATGCACTGATCACGTGAATGCACATTCCCTGGTCACGTGACTTATCATGCACCGATCACGTGGCTATCATGCACTGATCACGTGGCTGATCATACACTGATCACGTAACTAATCATGCACTGATCATGTGGCTGATCATGTACTGATCATGTGACTGATCATATGCTGATCATGTGGCTATCATGCACTGATCTTGTGACTGCACATGCACTGATGACGTGGATGATCAGGCACTGATCACGTGGCTCATCATGCACTGATCACGTGTTTATCATGCAGTGATCAGTGACTGACAAGCGCTGATCTTGTGACTGTGAAGGCACTGATCACGTGGCTGATCAGGAACTGTCCACCTGACTGAGCTTTCAGTGACCACGTGGCTGATCGTTCACTGATCACGTGTTTATCATACGGTGATCACGTGACTGAGAGGCGCTGATCACGTGACTGTGCAGTCAGTGACCAGGTGGCTGATCATGCACTGATATCGTGACTGAGCATGCACTGATCATGTGCCGGGAGCCGGTGTGGCATTCCACTCTGGACAAAGGTCATCAGGAAGGAGGCTCGGCATACTCAAATGCTGGATCGAGCCTCAGGAGTCCACCCGGATATTCTCGAGCATCTACCCCCCCAAAAAAACAGAGTCTGCCTACTGTATTGCTTTGTGCTCTCACCTCTGATTTCACTGGGGGCTGTCGCCCACCACCATCTTGCTCTCTCTGTCAAAGGGTTAACTTACAGCTCCAATTCATAAAGTTCCTTGTCATTCTTCCCTTTAAATTCCAGTTGAGTCTCCATTTGGAGCGCGGAAACCACCAGGATTACTAATTATGCCTGGGCTGCTAAGACCCACTCGAGAAGGTGTCTAGGGTGAGGCACCTTCCGCTATACGAGAGGACGCCTGCGGCCTACGTAAGTGGTGCAAACTTCTTGTCTTGAAGTTTTATTGGTCTCCCGCGTAAACCAAGCTACTCAGTCTCTTTTCTCCACCGAATTTTCCTACTGAGCTATCCTCATACTATTATTCTTGACATCTCTGATGAGCATATAAATAGTCCCCTAGGCCATCTCTCCTTCGAATACCCTGGATCAGCTGGGGCTGGTACCCGGAAGGTGGCGCCCGAACAGGAACCTCAGGAGGCAATAATCAAAGAGCTGAGCAGACACGAACCACACAATCAGTAGGCAATAAGCATGGAGCTCAGCAGTGACGAATCATGCTGCTCAACTGGCAATAATCAAGCAGGTGACCAGGCAGGAATCACGCAGCTCAGCTGGCAATTGGCAAGCAGATGAGCAGACAGGAATCCCGCAGCTCAGCTGGCAATTATCATGCAGATGAGCCGGCAGGAATCAGGCAGCTCAGCAGGCCCTGATCACGTGACTCTGCAGGCACTGATCACGTGGCTATCATGCACTGATCACGTGGCTGATCATGCACTGAATACGTGACTGTTCATGCACTGATCACGTGGCTCTCATGCACTGATCACGTGGTGGCGCATGCAGTGATCATGTAACTGATCATGCACTGATTACGTAGCTATCATTCACTGATCACGAGGCTGATCATGCACTGATCACGTGCCTGATCATGCACTGATCACGTGGCTATTATGCACTGATCACGTGGCTGATCATACACTGATTATGTAACTGATCATGCACTGATAATGTGGCTATCATGCAGTGATCACGAGGCTGATCATGCACGATCACGTAGCTATCATGCACTGATCACATGACTGTGCATGCACTGACCACGTGGATATCATACACTGATCCCGTGACAGATCATGCACTGGTCAGGTGGCTATCATTCACTGATCACGTGACTGATCATGCACTGATCACATGGCTATCATGCACTGATCACGTGGCTGGTCATACACTGATCACGTGACTGATCATGCACTAATCACCTTGCTATCATACACTGATCACGTAGTTGATCATGCACTGATCACATGACTGATCATGCACTGATCACGTCGCAATCAGGAACTGGTCACGTGACTGCCCATGCACCGATCACCAGGATGATCATGCACTGATCACGTGACTTATCATGCACTGATCAGGTGGCTATCAGGCACTGATCACGTGGCTATCATGCACTGATCATGTGGCTATCATGGACAGATCACGTGGCTGATCATAACCTGATCACGTGACTGATCATGCACTGATCACGTGGCTATCATGCACTGATCACGTGTCTATCATGCACTGATCACGTCGCTATCAGGCACTGGTCACGTGACTGGGCATGCACTGATCACCTGGATGATATACACTGATCACATGATTGATCATGCACTGATCACGTGGATATCATGAACTGATTTTGTGGCTATCATGCACTGATTACGTGGCTATCATGCACTGATCACGTGGCTGATCATAACCTGATCACGTGACTGACCATGCACTGATCAAGTGTCTATTATGCACTGATTATGTGGCTATCATGCACTGATCACGTGGCTATCATGCACGGATTACGTGGCTGATCAACACCTCATCATGTGACTGATCATGCACTGGTCACGTGGCTATCATGCACTGATCACGTGTCTATCATGCACTGATCACGTCGCTATCAGGCACTGGTCACGTGACTGGGCATGCACTGATCACGTGGATGATATACACTGATCACATGATTGATCATGCACTGATCACGTGACTGATCATGCTCTGATCACGTGGCTATCATGCACTGATTTCGTGGCTATCATGCACTGATCACGTGGCTATCATGCACGGATCACGTGGCTGATCATAACCTGATCACGTGACTGACCATGCACTGATCAAGTGGCTATTATGCACTGATTACGTGGCTATCATGCACAGATCACGTGGCTATCATGCACGGGTTACGAGGATGATCATAACCTGATCATGTGACTGATCATGCACTGGTCACGTGGCTATCATGCCCTGATCACGTGGCAGACCATGCACTGATCACGTGACAGATCATGCACTGATCACGTGACTGATCATGCACTGATCACGTGGCTATCATGCACGGATCACGTGGCTATCATGCACTGATCACGTCGCTATCAGGCACTGGTCACGTGACTGGGCATGCACTGATCACGTGGATGATCATACACTGATCACATGACTGATCATGCTCTGATCACGTGGATATCATGCACTGATTTTGTGGCTATCATGCACTGATTACGTGGCTATCATGCACTGATCACGTGGCTGATCATAACCTGATCACGTGACTGACCATGCACTGATCAAGTGTCTATTATGCACTGATTACGTGGCTATCATGCACTGATCACGTGGCTATCATGCACGGATTACGTGGCTGATCAACACCTCATCATGTGACTGATCATGCACTGGTCACGTGGCTATCATGGCCTGATCACGTGGCAGATCATGCACTGATCACGTGAATGATCATGCACTGATTACGTGGCTATCATGCACTGATCACGTGGCTGATCAAGCACTGATAATGTAGCTATCATGCACTGATCGCATGACTACGCATTCACTGATCACGTGGATATCATACACTGATCAGGTGAAAGATCATGCAATGGTCACCTCACTGATCATGCACGGAGAACGTGGCTATCATGCACTGATCACATGGCTTATCATGCAATGATCACTTGACTTATTATGCACTGATCCCGTAGCTATCATGCACTGATCACGTGACTGCACATTCCCTGGTCACGTGACTTATCATGCACCGATCACGTGGCTATCATGCACTGATCACGTGGCTGATCATACATTGATCACGTAACTAATCATGCACTGATCATGTGGCTGATCATGTACTGATCATGTGACTGATCATATGCTGATCATGTGGCTATCATGCACTGATCACGTGACTGCACATTCCCTGGTCACGTGACTTATCATCCACCGATCACGTGGCTATCATGCACTGATCACGTGGCTGATCATACATTGATCACGTAACTAATCATGCACTGATCATGTGGCTGATCATGTACTGATCATGTGACTGATCATATGCTGATCATGTGGCTATCATGCACTGATCTTGTGACTGCACATGCACTGATGACGTGGATGATCAGGCACTGATCACATGGCTCATCATGCACTGATCACGTGTTTATCATGCAGTGATCAGTGACTGACAAGCGCTGATCTTGTGACTGTGAAGGCACTGATCACGTGGCTGATCAGGAACTGTCCACCTGACTGAGCTTTCAGTGACCACGTGGCTGATCGTTCACTGATCACGTGTTTATCATACGGTGATCACGTGACTGAGAGGCGCTGATCACGTGACTGTGCAGTCAGTGACCAGGTGGCTGATCATGCACTGATATCGTGACTGAGCATGCACTGATCATGTGCCGGGAGCCGGTGTGGCATTCCACTCTGGACAAAGGTCATCAGGAAGGAGGCTCGGCATACTCAAATGCTGGATCGAGCCTCAGGAGTCCACCCGGATATTCTCGAGCATCTACCCCCCCAAAAAAACAGAGTCTGCCTACTGTATTGCTTTGTGCTCTCACCTCTGATTTCACTGGGGGCTGTCGCCCACCACCATCTTGCTCTCTCTGTCAAAGAGTTAACTTACAGCTCCAATTCATAAAGTTCCTTGTCATTCTTCCCTTTAACTTCCAGTTGAGTCTCCATTTGGAGCGCGGAAACCACCAGGATTACTAATTATGCCTGGGCTGCTAAGACCCACTCGAGAAGGTGTCTAGGGTGAGGCACCTTCCGCTATACGAGAGGATGCCTGCGGCCTACGTAAGTGGTGCAAACTTCTTGTCTTGAAGTTTTATTGGTCTCCCGAGTAAACCAAGCTACTCAGTCTCTTTTCTCCACCGAATTTTCCTACTGAGCTATCCTCATACTATTATTCTTGACATCTCTGATGAGCATATAAATAGTCCCCTAGGCCATCTCTCCTTCGAATACCCTGGATCAGCTGGGGCTGGTACCCGGAAGGTGGCGCCCGAACAGGAACCTCAGGAGGCAATAATCAAAGAGCTGAGCAGACACGAACCACGCAATCAGTAGGCAATAAGCATGGAGCTCAGCAGTGACGAATCATGCTGCTCAACTGGCAATAATCAAGCAGGTGACCAGGCAGGAATCACGCAGCTCAGCTGGCAATTGGCAAGCAGATGAGCAGACAGGAATCCCGCAGCTCAGCTGGCAATTATCATGCAGATGAGCCGGCAGGAATCAGGCAGCTCAGCAGGCCCTGATCACGTGACTCTGCAGGCACTGATCACGTGGCTGGTCAAGTACAGATCACGTGACTGAGCATGCACTGATCACGTGGCTATCATGCACTGATCACGTGTTTATCATGCAGTGATCAGTGACTGACAGGCGCTGATCATGTGACCGTGCACGCACTGATCACGTGGCTGATCAGGAACTGACCACCTGACTGAGCATGCAGTGATCACGTGGCTGATCCTTCACTGATCACGTGTTTATCATACGGTGATCACGTGACTGAGAGGCGCTGATCACGTGACTGTGCAGTCAGTGATCACGTGGCTGATCATGCACTGATATCGTGACTGAGCATGCACTGATCATGTGCTGGGAGCCGGGGAGGCATTCCACTCTGGACCAAGGTCATGAGGAAGGAGGCTCGGCATACGCAAATGTGGGATGGAGACTCAGGAGTCCACCCGGATATTCTCGAGCATCGACCCCCCAAAAAAACCACAGTCTGCCTACTTTATTGCTTTGTGCTCTCACCTCTGATTTTACTGGGGGCTGTCCCCCACCACGATCTCCCTCAATCTGACAAAGAGTTAACTTAGAGCTCCAATTCATAAAGTTCCTTGTCATTCTTCCCTTTAACTTCCAGCTGAGTCTCCATCTGGAGCGTGGAGCCCACCAGGACTACTAATTATGCCTGGGCTGCTAAGACCCACTCGAGAAGGTGTCTAGGGTGAGGCACCTTCCGCTATTCGAGGGCGCACCTGCGGCCTACGTAAGTGGTGCAAACTTCTTGTCTTGCAGTTTTATTTGTCTCCCGCGTAGACCAAGCTACTCAGTCTCTTTTCTCCACCGAATTTTCCTACTGACCTATCCTCATACTATTATTCTTGATATCTCTGATGAGCATATAAATAGGCACCTAGGCCATCTCTCCTTCGAATACCCTGGATCAGCTGGGGCTGGTCCCCGGCAAGTCTCGCCCGAACACGGACCTCAGGAGGCAATAATCAAAGAGCTGAGAAGACACGAACCATGCAATCAGCAGGCAATAAGCATGCAGCTCAGCAGTGACGAATCATGCTGCTCAACTGGCAATAATCAAGCAGGTGACCAGGCAGGAATCACGCAGCTCAGCTGGCAATTGGCAAGCAGATGAGCAGACAGGAATCCCGCAGCTCAGCTGGCAATTATCATGCAGATGAGCCGGCAGGAATCAGGCAGCTCAGCAGGCCCTGATCACGTGACTCTGCAGGCACTGATCACGTGGCTGATCAGGTACAGATCACGTGACTGAGCATGCACTGATCACGTGGCTATCATGCACTGATCACGTGTTTATCATGCAGTGATCAGTGACTGACAGGCGCTGATCATGTGACTGTGCACGCACTGATCACGTGGCTGATCAGGAACTGACCACCTGACTGAGCATGCAGTGATCACGTGGCTGATCGTTCACTGATCACGTGTTTATCATACGGTGATCACGTGACTGAGAGGCGCTGATCACGTGACTGTGCAGTCAGTGATCACGTGGCTGATCATGCACTGATATCGTGACTGAGCATGCACTGATCATGTGCCGGGAGCCGGGGAGGCATTCCACTCTGGACCAAGGTCATGAGGAAGGAGGCTCGGCATACGCAAATGTGGGATGGAGACTCAGGAGTCCACCCGGATATTCTCGAGCATCGACCCCCGAAAAAAACCACAGTCTGCCTACTTTATTGCTTTGTGCTCTCACCTCTGATTTTACTGGGGGCTGTCCCCCACCACCATCTCGCTCAATCTGACAAAGAGTTAACTTAGAGCTCCAATTCATAAAGTTCCTTGTCATTCTTCCCTTTAACTTCCAGCTGAGTCTCCATCTGGAGCGTGGAACCCACCAGGATTACTAATTATGCCTGGGCTGCTAAGACCCACTCGAGAAGGTGTCTAGGGTGAGGCACCTTCCGCTATTCGAGGGCGCACCTGCGGTCTACGTAAGTGGTGCAAACTTCTTGTCTTGAAGTTTTATTGGTCTCCCGCGTAGACCAAGATACTCAGTCTCTTTTCTCCACCGAATTTTCCTACTGACCTATCCTCATACTATTATTCTTGATATCTCTGATTAGTATATAAATAGGCGCCTAGGCCATCTCTCCTTCGAATACCCTGGATCAGCTGGGGCTGGTCCCCAGCTGGTGGCGCCCGATCCGGGACCTCAGGAGGCAATAATCAAAGAGCTGAGCACACACGAACCACGCAATCAGCAGGCAATAAGCATGCAGCTCAGCAATGACGAATCATGCTGCTCAACTGGCAATATTCAAGCAGGTGACCAGGCAGGAATCACGCAGCTCAGCTGGCAATAATCAAGCAGATGAGCAGGCAGGAATCACGCAGGTCAGATGGCAATTATGAAGCAGATGAGCATGCAGGAATCATGAAGCTCAGCTTGCAGTTATCAAGCAGATGAGCAGGCAGGAATCACGCAGCTCAGTTGGCAATAATCAAGCAGATGAGCAGGCAGGAGGTACGCAGCACAGTTGGCAATTGTCAAGCACCTAACCAGACAGGAATCACGCAGCTCAGCAGGCCCTGATCACGTGACTGAGCATGCATTCTTGACGTTGCTGCTCATACACTTATCACTTGACTGATCATGCACTGATCACATGGCTATCATTCACTGATCACGTGACTGCCCATGCACTGACGACCTGGATGATCAAACACTGAACACGTGACTGATCAGGCACTGATCCCCTGGCTATCATGCACTGATCACGTGGCTGATCATGGACAGATCACTTGACTGATCATGCACTGATCACGTGGACTGATCATGCACTGATCACTTGGCTAACAAGCACTGATCCCGTGGCTATCATGCACTGATCACGTGGCTTATAATACACTGATCACGTGACTGCGCATGCACTGACCACGTGGCTGATCATACAGTGATCACGTGGCTGATCATGCACTGACCACGTGGCTGAACATACACTGATCACGTTGCTGAACATGAACTAATCACGTTGCATATCATGCAATGGTCATGTGGCTATAATGCACTGTTCACGTGGCTGATCATACACTGATTATGTGACTGATAATGCACTGATCACGTGGCTATCATGCACTGATCACGTGGCTGATCATGCACTGAATACGTGACTGTTCATGCACTGATCACGTGGCTCTCATGCACTGATCACGTGGTGGCGCATGCAGTGATCATGTAACTGATCATGCACTGATTACGTAGCTATCATTCACTGATCACGTGGCTGACCATGCACTGATCACGTGACTGATCATGCACTGATCACGTGGCTATTATGCACTGATCACGTGGCTGATCATACACTGATTACCTAACTGATCATGCACTGATAATGTGGCTATCATGCACTGATCACGAGGCTGATCATGCACGATCACGGAGCTATCATGCACTGATCACATGACTGTGCATGCACTGATCACGTGGATATCATACACTGATCACGTGACAGATCATGCACTGGTCAGGTGGCTATCATTCACTGATCACGTGGCTGATCATGCACTGATCACGTGACTGATCATGCACTGATCACATGGCTATCATGCACTGATCACGTGGCTGGTCATACACTGATCACGTGACTGATCATGCACTGATCACGTGGCTATCATGCACGGATCACGTGGCTATCATGCACTGATCACGTCGCTATCAGGCACTGGTCACGTGACTGGGCATGCACTGATCACGTGGATGATCATACACTGATCACATGACTGATCATGCTCTGATCACGTGGCTATCATGCACTGATTTTGTGGCTATCATGCACTGATCACGTGACTGACCATGCACTGATCAAGTGTCTATTATGCACTGATTACGTGGCTATCATGCACTGATCACGTGGCTATCATGCACGGATTACGTGGCTGATCAACACCTCATCATGTGACTGATCATGCACTGGTCACGTGGCTATCATGGCCTGATCACGTGGCAGATCATGCACTGATCACGTGAATGATCATGCACTGATTACGTGGCTATCATGCACTGATCACGTGGCTGATCAAGCACTGATAATGTAGCTATCATGCACTGATCGCATGACTACGCATTCACTGATCACGTGGATATCATACACTGATCAGGTGAAAGATCATGCAATGGTCACCTCACTGATCATGCACGGAGAACGTGGCTATCATGCACTGATCACATGGCTTATCATGCAATGATCACTTGATTTATTATGCACTGATCCCGTAGCTATCATGCACTGATCACGTGACTGCACATTCCCTGGTCACGTGACTTATCATGCACCGATCACGTGGCTATCATGCACTGATCACGTGGCTGATCATACACTGATCACGTAACTAATCATGCACTGATCATGTGGCTGATCATGTACTGATCATGTGACTGATCATATGCTGATCATGTGGCTATCATGCACTGATCTTGTGACTGCACATGCACTGATGACGTGGATGATCAGGCACTGATCACGTGGCTCATCATGCACTGATCACGTGTTTATCATGCAGTGATCAGTGACTGACAAGCGCTGATCTTGTGACTGTGAAGGCACTGATCACGTGGCTGATCAGGAACTGTCCACCTGACTGAGCTTTCAGTGACCACGTGGCTGATCGTTCACTGATCACGTGTTTATCATACGGTGATCACGTGACTGAGAGGCGCTGATCACGTGACTGTGCAGTCAGTGACCAGGTGGCTGATCATGCACTGATATCGTGACTGAGCATGCACTGATCATGTGCCGGGAGCCGGTGTGGCATTCCACTCTGGACAAAGGTCATGAGGAAGGAGGCTCGGCATACTCAAATGCTGGATCGGAGCCTCAGGAGTCCACCCGGATATTCTCGAGCATCTACCCCCCAAAAAACAGAGTCTGCCTACTGTATTGCTTTGTGCTCTCACCTCTGATTTCACTGCGGGCTGTCGCCCACCACCATCTTGCTCTCTCTGTCAAAGAGTTAACTTACAGCTCCAATTCATAAAGTTCCTTGTCATTCTTCCCTTTAACTTCCAGCTGAGTCTCCATCTGGAGCGTGGAACCCACCAGGATTACTAATTATGCCTGGGCTGCTAAGACCCACTCGAGAAGGTGTCTAGGGTGAGGCACCTTCCGCTATTCGAGGGCGCACCTGCGGTCTACGTAAGTGGTGCAAACTTCTTGTCTTGAAGTTTTATTGGTCTCCCGCGTAGACCAAGATACTCAGTCTCTCTTCTCCACCGAATTTTCCTACTGACCTATCCTCATACTATTATTCTTGATATCTCTGATTAGCATATAAATAGGCGCCTAGGCCATCTCTCCTTCGAATACCCTGGATCAGCTGGGGCCTGGTCCCCAGCTGGTGGCGCCCGATCCGGGACCTCAGGAGGCAATAATCAAAGAGCTGAGCACACACGAACCACGCAATCAGCAGGCAATAAGCATGCAGCTCAGCAATGACGAATCATGCTGCTCAACTGGCAATAATCAAGCAGGTGACCAGGCAGGAATCACGCAGCTCAGCTGGCAATAATCAAGCAGATGAGCAGGCAGGAATCACGCAGGTCAGATGGCAATTATGAAGCAGATGAGCATGCAGGAATCATGAAGCTCAGCTTGCAGTTATCAAGCAGATGAGCAGGCAGGAATCACGCAGCTCAGTTGGCAATAATCAAGCAGATGAGCAGGCAGGAGGTACGCAGCACAGTTGGCAATTGTCAAGCACCTAACCAGACAGGAATCACGCAGCTCAGCAGGCCCTGATCACGTGACTGAGCATGCATTCTTGACGTTGCTGCTCATACACTTATCACTTGACTGATCATGCACTGATCACATGGCTATCATTCACTGATCACGTGACTGCCCATGCACTGACCACCTGGATGATCAAACACTGAACACGTGACTGATCAGGCACTGATCCCCTGGCTATCATGCACTGATCACGTGGCTGATCATGGACAGATCACTTGACTGATCATGCACTGATCACGTGACTGATCATGCACTGATCACTTGGCTAACAAGCACTGATCCCGTGGCTATCATGCACTGATCACGTGGCTTATAATACACTGATCACGTGACTGCGCATGCACTGACCACGTGGCTGATCATACAGTGATCACGTGGCTGATCATGCACTGACCACGTGGCTGAACATACACTGATCACGTTGCTGAACATGAACTAATCACGTTTGCATATCATGCAATGGTCATGTGGCTATCATGCACTGTTCACGTGGCTGATCATACACTGATTATGTGACTGATAATGCACTGATCACGTGGCTATCATGCACTGATCACGTGGCTGATCATGCACTGAATACGTGACTGTTCATGCACTGATCACGTGGCTCTCATGCACTGATCACGTGGTGGCGCATGCAGTGATCATGTAACTGATCATGCACTGATTACGTAGCTATCATTCACTGATCACGTGGCTGACCATGCACTGATCACGTGACTGATCATGCACTGATCACGTGGCTATTATGCACTGATCACGTGGCTGATCATACACTGATTACCTAACTGATCATGCACTGATAATGTGGCTATCATGCACTGATCACGAGGCTGATCATGCACGATCACGGAGCTATCATGCACTGATCACATGACTGTGCATGCACTGATCACGTGGATATCATACACTGATCACGTGACAGATCATGCACTGGTCAGGTGGCTATCATTCACTGATCACGTGGCTGATCATGCACTGATCACGTGACTGATCATGCACTGATCACATGGCTATCATGCACTGATCACGTGGCTGGTCATACACTGATCACGTGACTGATCATGCACTGATCACGTGGCTATCATGCACGGATCACGTGGCTATCATGCACTGATCACGTCGCTATCAGGCACTGGTCACGTGACTGGGCATGCACTGATCACGTGGATGATCATACACTGATCACATGACTGATCATGCTCTGATCACGTGGCTATCATGCACTGATTTTGTGGCTATCATGCACTGATCACGTGGCTATCATGCACTGATCACGTGGCTGATCATAACCTGATCACGTGACTGACCATGCACTGATCAAGTGTCTATTATGCACTGATTACGTGGCTATCATGCACTGATCACGTGGCTATCATGCACGGATTACGTGGCTGATCAACACCTCATCATGTGACTGATCATGCACTGGTCACGTGGCTATCATGGCCTGATCACGTGGCAGATCATGCACTGAATCACGTGAATGATCATGCACTGATTACGTGGCTATCATGCACTGATCACGTGGCTGATCAAGCACTGATAATGTAGCTATCATGCACTGATCGCATGACTACGCATTCACTGATCACGTGGATATCATACACTGATCAGGTGAAAGATCATGCAATGGTCACCTCACTGATCATGCACGGAGAACGTGGCTATCATGCACTGATCACATGGCTTATCATGCAATGATCACTTGACTTATTATGCACTGATCCCGTAGCTATCATGCACTGATCACGTGACTGCACATTCCCTGGTCACGTGACTTATCATGCACCGATCACGTGGCTATCATGCACTGATCACGTGGCTGATCATACACTGATCACGTAACTAATCATGCACTGATCATGTGGCTGATCATGTACTGATCACGTGACTGATCATATGCTGATCATGTGGCTATCATGCACTGATCTTGTGACTGCACATGCACTGATGACGTGGATGATCAGGCACTGATCACGTGGCTTCATCATGCACTGATCACGTGTTTATCATGCAGTGATCAGTGACTGACAAGCGCTGATCTTGTGACTGTGGAAGCACTGATCACGTGGCTGATCAGGAACTGTCCACCTGACTGAGCTTTCAGTGACCACGTGGCTGATCGTTCACTGATCACGTGTTTATCATACGGTGATCACGTGACTGAGAGGCGCTGATCACGTGACTGTGCAGTCAGTGACCAGGTGGCTGATCATGCACTGATATCGTGACTGAGCATGCACTGATCATGTGCCGGGAGCCGGTGTGGCATTCCACTCTGGACAAAGGTCATGAGGAAGGAGGCTCGGCATACTCAAATGCTGGATCGAGCCTCAGGAGTCCACCCGGATATTCTCGAGCATCTACCCCCCCAAAAAACAGAGTCTGCCTACTGTATTGCTTTGTGCTCTCACCTCTGATTTCACTGGGGGCTGTCGCCCACCACCATTCTTGCTCTCTCTGTCAAAGAGTTAACTTACAGCTTCCAATTCATTAAAGTTCCTTGTCATTCTTCCCTTTAACTTCCAGCTGAGTCTCCATCTGGAGCGCGGAAACCACCCAGGATTACTAATTATGCCTGGGCTGCTAAGACCCACTCGAGAAGGTGTCTAGGGTGAGGCACCTTCCGCTATACGAGAGGACGCCTGCGGCCTACGTAAGTGGTTGCAAACTTCTTGTCTTGAAGTTTTATTGGTCTCCCGCGTAAACCAAGCTACTCAGTCTCTTTTCTCCACCGAATTTCCTACTGAGCTATCCTCATACTATTATTCTTGACATCTCTGATGAGCATATAAATAGTCCCCTAGGCCATCTCTCCTTCGAATACCCTGGATCAGCTGGGGCTGGTACCCGGAAGGTGGCGCGCCGAACAGGAACCTCAGGAGGCAATAATCAAAGAGCTGAGCAGACACGAACCACACAATCAGTAGGCAATAAGCATGGAGCTCAGCAGTGACGAATCATGCTGCTTCAACTGGCAATAATCAAGCAGGTGACCAGGCAGGAATCACGCAGCTCAGCTGGCAATTGGCAAGCAGATGAGCAGACAGGAATCCCGCAGCTCAGCTGGCAATTATCATGCAGATGAGCCGGCAGGAATCAGGCAGCTCAGCAGGCCCTGATCACGTGACTCTGCAGGCACTGATCACTGTGGCTATCATGCACTGATCCACGTGGCTGATCATGCACTGAATACGTGACTGTTTCATGCACTGATCACGTGGCTCTCATGCACTGATCACGTGGGTGGCGCATGCAGTGATCATGTAACCGATCATGGCACTGATTACGTAGCTATCATTCACTGATCACGAGGCTGATCATGCACTGATCACGTGCCTGATCATGCACTGATCACGTGGCTATTATGCACTGATTCACGTGGCTGATCATACACTGATTACGTAACTGATCATGCACTGATTAATGTGGCTATCATGCACTGATCACGAGGCTGATCATGCAACGATCACGTAGCTATCATGCACTGATTCACATTGACTGTGCATGCAGCTGATCACGTGGATATCATACACTGATCACGTGACAGATCATGCCACTGGTCCAGGTGGCTATCATTCACTTGATCACGTGACTGATCATGCACTGATTCACATGGCTATCATGCCACTGATCACGTGGCTGGTCATACACTGATCACGTGACTGATCATGCACCTAATCACCTTGCTATCATACACTGATCACGTAGTTTGATCATGCACTGATCACGTCGCAATCAGGAACTGGTCACGTGACTGCCCATGCACCGATCACCAGGATGATCATGCACTGATCACGTGACTTATCATGCACTGATCATGTGGCTATCATGCACAGATCACGTGGCTGATCATAACCTGATCACGTGACTGATCATGCACTGATCACGTGGCTATCATGCACTGATCACGTGTCTATCATGCACTGATCACGTCGCTATCAGGCACTGGTTCACGTGACTGGGCATGCCCTGATCACGTGGATGATATACACTGATCACATGAATTGATCATGCACTGATCACGTGACTGATTCATGCTCTGATCACGTGGCTATCATGCACTAATTTCGTGGCTATCATTGCACTGATCACGTGGCTATCATGCACGGATCCACGTGGCTGATCAAACCTGATCACGTGACTGACCAATGCCACTGATCAAGTGGCTATTATGCACTGATTACGTGGCTATCATGCACTGATCACGTGGCTTATCATGCACGGTTACGGAGGCTGATCATAACCTGATCATGTGACTGATCATGCACTGGTCACGTGGCTATCATGCCCTGATCACGTGGCAGACCATGCACTGATCACGTGACAGATCATGCACTGATCACGTGACAGATCATGCACTGATCACGTGACTGATCATGCACTGATCACGTGGCTATCATGCACGGATCACGTGGCTATCATGCACTGATCACGTCGCTATCAGGCACTGGTCACGTGACTGGGCATGCACTGATCACGTGGATGATCATACACTGATCACATGACTGATCATGCTCTGATCACGTGGCTATCATGCACTGATTTTGTGGCTATCATGCACTGATCACGTGGCTATCATGCACGGATTACGTGGCTGATCAACACCTCATCATGCAACTGATCATGCACTGGTCACGTGGCTATCATGGCCTGATCACGTGGCAGATCATGCACTGATCACGTGAATGATCATGCACTGATTACGTGGCTATCATGCACTGATCACGTGGCTGATCAAGCACTGATAATGTAGCTATCATGCACTGATCGCATGACTACGCATTCACTGATCACGTGGATATCATACACGATCAGGTGAAAGATCATGCAATGGTCACCTCACTGATCATGCACGGAGAACGTGGCTATCATGCACTGATCACATGGCTTATCATGCAATGATCACTTGACTTATTATGCACTGATCCCGTAGCTATCATGCACTGATCACGTGACTGCACATTCCCTGGTCACGTGACTTATCATGCACCGATCACGTGGCTATCATGCACTGATCACGTGGCTGATCATACACTGATCACGTAACTAAACATGCAACTGATCATGTGGCTGATCATGTTACTGATCATGTGACTGATCATATGCTGATCATGTGGCTATCATGCACTGATCTTGTGACTGCACATGCACTGATGACGTGGATGATCAGGCACTGATCACGTGGCTCATCATGCACTGATCACGTGTTTATCATGCAGTGATCAGTGACTGACAAGCGCTGATCTTGTGACTGTGAAGGCACTGATCACGTGGCTGATCAGGAACTGTCCACCTGGACTGAGCTTTCAGTGACCACGTGGCTGATCGTTCCACTGATCACGTGTTTATCATACGGTGATCACGTGGACTGAGAGGCGCTGATCACGTGACTGTGCAGTCAGTGACCAGGTGGCTGATCATGCACTGATATCGTGACTGAGCATGCACTGATCATGTGCCGGGAGCCGGTGTGGCATTCCACTCTGGACAAAGGTCATGAGGGAAGGAGGCTCGGCATACTCAAATGCTGGATCGAGCCTCAGGAGTCCACCCGGATATTCTCGAGCATCTACCCCCCCAAAAAAACAGAGTCTGCCTACTGTATTGCTTTGTGCTCTCACCTCTGATTTCACTGGGGGCTGTCGCCCACCCACCATCTTGCTCTCTCTGTCAAAGAGTTAACTTACAGCTCCAATTCATAAAGTTCCTTGTCATTTTCCCTTTTAACTTCCAGTTGAGTCTCCATTTGGAGCGCGGAAACCACCAGGATTACTAATTATGCCTGGGCTGCTAAGACCCACTCGAGAAGGTGTCTAGGGTGAGGCACCTTCCGCTATACGAGAGGACGCCTGCGGCCTACGTAAGTGGGTGCAAACTTCTTGTCTTGAAGTTTTATTGGTCTCCCGCGTAAACCAAGCTACTCAGTCTCTTTTCTCCACCGAATTTTCCTACTGAGCTATCCTCATACTATTATTCTTGACATCTCTGATGAGCATATAAATAGTCCCCTAGGCCATCTCTCCTTCGAATACCCCTGGAATCAGCTGGGGCTGGTACCCGGAAGGTGGCGCCGGGCCGAACAGGAACCTCAGGAGGCAATAATCAAAGAGCTGAGCAGGACACGAATCCACGACAATCAGTAGGCAATAAGCATGGAGCTCAGGCAGTGACGAAATCATGCTGCTCAATGGCAATAATCAAGCAGGTGACCAGGCAGGAATCACGCAGCTCAGCTGGCAATTGGCAAGCAGATGAGCAGACAGGAATCCCGCAGCTCAGCTGGCAATTATCATGCAGATGAGCCGGCAGGAATCAGGCAGCTCAGCAGGCCCTGATCACGTGACTCTGCAGGCACTGATCACGTGGCTATCATGCACTGATCACGTGGCTGATCATGCACTGAATACGTGACTGTTCATGCACTGATCACGTGGCTCTCATGCACTGATCACGTGGTGGCGCATGCAGTGATCATGTAACCGATCATGCACTGATTACGTAGCTATCATTCACTGATCACGAGGCTGATCATGCACTGATCACGTGCCTGATCATGCACTGATCACGTGGCTATTATGCACTGATCACGTGGCTGATCATACACTGATTACGTAACTGATCATGCACTGATAATGTGGCTATCATGCACTGATCACGAGGCTGATCATGCACGATCACGTAGCTATCATGCACTGATCACATGACTGTGCATGCACTGATCACGTGGATATCATACACTGATCACGTGACAGATCATGCACTGGTCAGGTGGCTATCATTCACTGATCACGTGACTGATCATGCACTGATCACATGGCTATCATGCACTGATCACGTGGCTGGTCATACACTGATCACGTGACTGATCATGCACTAATCACCTTGCTATCATACACTGATCACGTAGTTGATCATGCACTGATCACGTCGCAATCAGGAACTGGTCACGTGACTGCCCATGCACCGATCACCAGGATGATCATGCACTGATCACGTGACTTATCATGCACTGATCATGTGGCTATCATGCACAGATCACGTGGCTGATCATAACCTGATCACGTGACTGATCATGCACTGATCACGTGGCTATCATGCACTGATCACGTGTCTATCATGCACTGATCACGTCGCTATCAGGCACTGGTCACGTGAC
>NW_020192176.1:0-7643 GCF_002263795.3 Bos taurus | reverse complement strand
AAGAATTGGGAAACCCCAGGTTCTGGGCCTTAGCTCTACTGTTGACTAGCAGACACTCCAAGCTATTTCTAAAATAAATTAGAATTGCATCTTTTTTTTTTTTAATAATTGAGGTTCCTTTTAAATATTTAATTTATTGAGTATTGATTCACTCGCACCCGGGTCTTAGTTGCAGCCACATAAGATACAAATCTTCCTTAATAAGAGAGCATGTGGGATCTAGTTTCCCTGACCCAAGGGAATCGGAGCCCCACACCACTGCATTGGGGAGCACAGAGTCTTACGCACTGCCGCGACCACATCGGGAAAGGTCCTTGAAATACCTCCTTTATATGTCCTATTCCAGGCTCAAGTCTGAATCTCTGGACCCTCATGAGTTTCCCACCACATTTATTCTCTGCTTTCCCCCAGTACCAAGAAAGAATCTGGTGTATTCATGAATCCTAATTCCAAATCATTAAAAACTGGTTTCTGTCTCCTTTTTTTTTCCTTCAAACTTTAGAAAAACCTAATAATTAAAACAGAAGAACTTATAAAACATAGTTTATACAGTGGTTTCTTGGCAAGCAGTCTTTAATAGACTTCTTTCAAATTCTGACAAATACACTAGGTGTTTTGGTTTGGATATGCAGAACTAAAAATATCTAAAGGAGAGATTTTTAATTACTTAGTTCAATCTGTGAAATTCCTGCGAATTCTATCTGGAAGAAAGAATAAGAAAGAATATGGGGACTTCCCTGGTGTTCCAGTGGCTAAGACACTAGTCCCAATGTAGGGAGCCTGGGTTTGATCCCTGGTCAGGAAACTAGATTCCACATGCCACAGTGAAGACCTGAAGAAGCCAAATAAATAATGATAAATAAAGAAAATTTAGGAGCAAAACAACAATATATATTTTTAACAAATAGAATATGGGCTTTGCAGTCTGAGAGACCCGGCCTTTTTCTTTTTCATGGTAGCAAGCAAACAGGATTTATTTCAGAGAGAAAGTAACAAAACTCTCAGCATAGACACAGAGGAGGTGAAGTGCCCCAGACCGGGGCTTTGCAGTGCAACTTTAGATAAGTTATGTAACCTCTCTGAGCCTCAACTTTTAAAGACATTTCCCTGTTTTATTCATACTTTTTTAACTTTATTTTTTAATTGGAGGAAAATCGCTTTACAATGTTGTGATGGTTTCTGCCATAAAAACATGAAATGCTTCACCAATTTGCATGTCATCCTTGAGCAGGGGCCATGCTAATCTTCTTTGTATCATTCCAATTTAAGTATATGTGCTGCCAAAGTGAGCACTGAGCCTCAATTTCTTCATCTATGAAATGGGAATGATACCTCCCTTGCAGGACTGTTGTGAGGATCACATGCCACGTATATATTAAGTACTCAATACATGTTCATGTTCTCCTCCATTAAACACCATCTTATTTTTTACTTTGCTCACCAAGAGCACACGTTTGGGCCTGAAACAGCCTAGGTTCAATGGCCTGATCCCACAATTTTAGCAACTCGGTGATTTGGGACAAGTTGTTAACAATCTCGGAAGCACTGTTTTCTCATCTGGAAAATGGAGTTAGCACCAACAGTGCCCAGCTCCAGGAAGCGTTCACGAACTAGTCACATCCATCAGAATCACATTAAATCACCATGGAGACAGCAGGGATACTGAGAGAGTGCTGATGTTGAGTGGCTGCTGAGTTGCTGACGAGGGGTCAGCCAGGTGGCCAGGAGGAGGCTCCATCCTTCTCTTTCTTGATTTTACCTTTACTTGCCCCACTTTTCTTTTTTTTTTAATATTTTAAATTCTTTTATGGCTATGCTGCTGCTGCTGCTGCTAAGTCGCTTCAGTCATGTCCGACTCTGTGCGACCCCATAGATGGCAGCCCACCAGGTCTCCTCGTCCCTGGGATTCTCCAGGCAAGAACACTGGAGTGGGTTGCCATTTCCTTCTCCAATGCACGAAAGTGAAAATTGAAAGTGAAGTCGCTCAGACGTGTCTGACTCTTTGCGACCCCATGGACTGCAGCCCACCAGGCTCCTCTACCCATGGGATTTTCCAGGCAAGAGTACTGGAGTGGGGTGCCATCGCCTTTCAGTTCAGTTCAGTTCACTTCAGTTCAGTCGCTCAGTTGTGTCCGACTCTTTGCGGCCCCATGAATCAGAGCACGCCAGACCTCCCTGTCCATCACCAACTCCTGGAGTTCACTCAAACTCACATCCATCGAGTCAGTGATGCCATCCAGCCATCTCATTCTGTTGTCCCCTTTTCCTCCTGCCCCTAATCCCTCCCAGCATCAGAGTTTCTCCCAATGAGTCAACTCTTCACATGAGGTGGCCAAAGTACTGGAGTTTCAGCTTTAGCATCATTCCTTCCAAAGAACACCCAGGACTGATCTCCTTTAGAATGGACTGGTTGGATCTCCTTGCAGTCCAAGGGACTCTCAGGAGTCTTCTCCAACAGCACAGTTCAAAAGCATCAATTCTTCAGCGCTCAGCTTTCTTCACAGTCCAACTCTCACATCCATACATGACCACTGGAAAAACCATAGCCTTGACTAGACAGACCTTTGTTGGCAAAGTAATGTCTCTGCTTTTCAATATGCTATCTAGGTTGGTCATAACTTTTCTTCCAAGGAGTAAGCCTCTTTTAATTTCATGGCTGCAGTCACCATCTGCAATGATTCTGGAGCCCCCAAAAATAAAGTCTGACACTGTTTCCATTGTTTCCCCATCTATTTCCCATGAAGTGATGGGACCAGATGCGATGATCTTAGTTTTCTGAATGTTGAGCTTTAAGCCAACTTTTTCACTCTCCTCTTTCTCTTTCATCAAGAGGCTTTTGAGTTCCTCTTCACTTTCTGCCATAAGGGTGGTGTCATCTGCATATCTGAGGTTATTGATATTTCTCCTGACAATCTTGATTCCAGCTTTCCATCGCCTTGGTGGGTCTCAATTGCAGCATGTGGGATCTTACATTGTGGGGTGTGGGCTTCTCTCTACATGTGGCTCCCGGGCTCAGTAGTTGTGACTTGCAAACTTAATTGCCCTGTGGCTTGTGGCATCTTAGTTCCCCCACCAGGGATCAAACCCTCATCGCCTGCATTGGAAGGCAGATTTTTAACCACTGGACCACCAGGGAAAGCCCCTCCCCACTTTTCTTTGTCTTTCTCCTTTATCTTCTCTCTCAGTTTCTGCTGTGTGAAAAATGGTTGCATCCAGAGTGGTATGATATGTAACCCATATATTTTCTTTCCCTGCATGGCCTCCATAAATCTTATGTCTGTGTATGACTCCTTCTCAGTGCTGGGTTTTTGATTCCACGTCCCCAGGTAGAATACTGTGTGTTGAACTCTGTGCCATGGATTTGGTGCTGTGCGCCCTCCTTTGCCTCTGATACCTCCAAGATGAAAAGACCTAATTGCTAAGAATCCTGGGGGCAAAATTAATTCTCAGGAAGGACCACGACTTAGCATCTTTGCATTTCTCTTTTACCTCTGAAAGAGCATAGTCTGCTTGTTCTGTCTTGTGGCCTCTTGTTTGATCATGCTATGCATAATAAATTAATGTGGCATTTCCAACAGGAGTAATTCTACTTACTTCTTTCCCTGAATATTTAGACTGTGGCCAAATGGCTTCTTGTTTTTACTTAAGAGTTAAACAAAAGGGACTTCCCTGGTGGTGCCGTGGTTAAGACTGTGCCTTCCAATGCAGGGGCTGCAGGTTCAACCCCTGATGGGGGGGACCACGATCCCACATGCCTCACTGCTCAAAAACCAAAACGAAAAACAGAAGCAATATTGTAACAAATTCAATAAACAACTTTAAAAATGGTCCACATCAAAAAAATTCTTAAAAAATATACACATGTGCATATGTAGTCTATATGTATGTGCATGAGTATAACTCTTTGTACTAAATAGTTTGGCTTTTTACAGCAAACTACATTAGAAGCCAATTTTTTTAGACATGGATGCTTTGAAATGTAAATTCATAGTCCCTACTAAAAAAGAACCATAGGAATTCTATGTTCTTTGCACATTTGGCGGCACAACCCGACATTATACCACCTATTTGGGAGGCTGAATGGTATATTTTATATATATATATATATATATATATATATATATATATATATATAATCTTGGACTTAAATTCCAAAACCCTGGCTAGAATTTTCTGCTTAGCCTTCCCCCCACAACTGATGGTTTTACCCCAGAGCTAAAGACAAATGAAGAACAAAAACAGGCCTGTTGCTGTGTTGATTATTTCTTGCTCACCTCTATTTCTCTATTAAAAAAAATTTTTAAGGTATATATTTTTTAATGTGGACCAATCTTTTTCAATGGCCACATCATACAGCATGCAGGATCTTTAGTTGGGGCGTGCAAACTCTTAGTTGTGGCATGCAGGATCTAGTTCCCTGACCAGGGATGGAACCCCAGCCCCTTTGCATTGGGAGCTCGGAGTCTTAGCCACTGGACCACCAAGGGAGTCCTAGACCCATTGTTTCTTGACTGCTTTCCCTTCGTGCCTGCAGTCCTTTCTCCCCTTAAGATCATTAATTACTGAGACCTGTTTAAGGGCAAGCATTGTGGCCAGGTTTAGATCACAAAATCTCTTGGACCAAAATGAGGTCAAGCTTGATTATCTTTCTCCAGGGACCCCCTCCCCTATCTGCTTACAACACCCAATGTTGACATAAAGGAAATTTCCAGTTATTTCAACCAGATCATCAGGTGCTCTGGACCAAATTCAAGACTGTTAGATTTGTACTCTGTATATTTCCTCAGGCTTCCCAGGTGGCTCAAGTGGTAAAAAATCCACCTACCAATGCAGGAGATACAGGTTTGATCCCTGGGTCAGGAAGATCCCCTGGAGGAGGAAATGACAACCCACTCCAGTATTCTTGTCTGGAAAGTTCCATGGACAGAGGAGCCTGGCAGGCTACAACCCACGGGGTTGCAAAGAGTCAGACACAGCTTAGCCACTGGACACACACACACACGCATGTAATTCCCCATTTTTGTCTTTCCTCTTGTCATCATGGGCATTAAAGTCTTAAAATCAGGGTCTGGAAGCTTTTTTTCAGGGACAACCAGGAATGGTGGTGGCTGACTAGCCCACTCAAGATGGCTGTTCCCTTGCTCTCTGTCTGTCCCTTGCCCGACCAGTGCCTGCTTCATTTACACTTACTCTGGCCTTCCTACATACTTGCCTTGGGCGCCAGCTAGTGATTGTTCTTATCAAAGGGACGGTGAGGTGTGTGCCTTTCTGTTGGTTTCCCTGGTAATCGATGAGCCCATCTGACATCAACTCCCCTGTAACTGGCAATCTCCCCCTCCACCAGGAGCAAAGACTGCTGCCACGTCCTGAAGGTGTATGCTGCACAGGGTGGGAGGTCGCTCCAGGACTTTGCTTCAGACACAGAAGCTCCCCATCTGTCAAACCACTGAAGTCTCTGTTGCCTGATCCACGTGTGCAGGCTAAGGCACTTCAGTCAGGCCTGACTCTTTGCAACTTTATGGGTTGTAGCCCGGCAGGTCCCTCTGTTCATGGGATTCTCTGGTCAAGAATACTGGAGTGGGTTTGCCATTCCCTTCTCCAGGGGATCTTCCTGGTGCAGGGATCGAACCCCCATCTCCTGTGTCTCCTGCATTGCTAGTGGATTCTTCACCGCTGAGCCACCGGGGAAGCCCTCTGTTGCTCAATCCAGGCTTTCGTCAGTCTTGAAGCTGGGCAAATATAGGCTTTGTAGGCCTGTGAGGTGCAGTCCAACAGGTGGGCATAAAGAGACCAGTTTCCAGAGCCCCTCAGGAAGGGGTGAGAAACTTGATAGCTTGGGGTGGTGGTGACAATTACCAAGAGGAGAGGTGGTGGGGTGGGGGAGTCCCTGGGACCTGCCAGGGTGGAATAGGAGAGTTTGAGAGGAGCCTGCCTGAGCCTGTGGATCTCCCCCTGGGGGGACTTAGAAGAAAGGGTTCCTCAAATACACTGATAAATATCCTCTACACTGTAATAGGATTCCATTTGAAACAGTTACAGCCGAGGTGTTATGAGCCCATTCTTGTGTCACAGAAAGCTAGGCTGTTCCTCCATTTGGAAGGTATTGTTTTATTTTCCTTGTTCCTAAAATAGCACAAAGGAAGGCTTCTGTTTGTTCTTGTACCTTGTGCTAATCCTAGAGCAACATGAATATGCTACTGTACACGGATCTTGAAACAACAGTGAAAACTTCCAACACGGGAAGACAATTAATTCCCACTCCTTCCCCCTTTCCTCTTGGATTCCAATGACTGGCTGTGTTTAACCCTAGTTTTGCCTACTCTTTCCCAGAAAAGTCACAGCTAGCATGCATGGATCTACTAGCAGGAGCATAGATTCAGTAGGATGTGGGATTCCAGCTTGATTCTCCAGGGGCTGACATCTCATCAGAGAACTAGTCCTGAAGAGCATATGTTCAGTGCTGAGTTTGGGGGTCTGTATGATAATGGCTTCAGGAATGCAGCTGAGACAAAAATCCCTGAGGGTTGAAACACTCAAGCTTCTTGGAGAAGGTGGGCCTCCAAGGATAGATGTAGAGAAGGAGTAAAGAGAGCAGGTGAGAAAGTCAGAAAGAGCAAAACAAATATTGTATATTAATGCATGTATGATATGCATTATGGCAGGCTACAGTCTATGGGGTCTATATGACCAAAGTCACAACCAAAGTGACTCAGCATGCATGCACCACACATATATACAGAATCTAGGAAAACAGTACTGATGAACCTATTTACAGAGAAGAAATGGAGATGCAGATGTAGGGAATGGACTTGTGGACCACGGCGGGGGAAGGAGAGGCTAGGACAAATTGAGAAGGTAGCATTGATGTATATACACTCACTCCACTCTCAAAGTCACTTCAGATGTGTCTGACTCTTTGAGAGCCCATGGACTGCAGCCCGCCAGGCTCCTCTGTCCATGGGATTTCCCAGGCAAAAATACTGAGTGGTGTTGCCATTCCCATCTCCAGTGTAGATTTCCTATCCAGGGATTCAACCTGAGTTCTCTTCATTGTCAGGAATTCTTTACCATTTGAACACAAGGAGCCCCATGTCTGGGTCTAACTTGTGGAGGCTGCTATATAGCTACAGGGAGCCCAATACCTGGAGTCTGTGATGACCTAAAGAGTGGAATGCGGGGCCGAGGGAGGCTTCAAGAGCGGTTAAGGGATATAGTACATGATTGATATCATTATGACTGATTAATATTGATGTATGGCAGAGAGCACACACCATTGTAAGGCAATTACCCTCCAATTTAAAGATATATATAAGAGAGAGAGGCAGGTGGAGGGTGCAGGGTGAGAGCAGCCTGTGTGGGGCATCTCTGTGGAAAGGAGAGGACCGCCAGTTCACTGGAAGACAGCAGTCATGCTGCTGAAGCAATTTCAGCATTCAGTGAAAGCCTCAAGTAGGCACTATTTCCTAGATTAACTTGGGAAAACCCTGTGTGTTGCAAACATATCCATCAGAGCATTAGAGGGAGGTAATGGATGACCTGACTCCTGGGGCCTGCCAGCTGAATATGGAGTCAGGAGGGGGACAATGTTTGGAGAGGCTCAGCCTCTGTACATCTGCTTGCCTCTCCTTGTGCTCTGCCCAGTC
>NW_020192175.1:0-11666 GCF_002263795.3 Bos taurus | reverse complement strand
CAAACACAAAGAGTCGACATAATAGCAGCCAACTGACTGAAACTTGGTCAAAGTTTGGGACATGCAGCATACACTATGTTTTCAGGATACGTCAAAATTGCATGTTGAAGACTCAAGCTCTCTAAAAACAAAGACAGCCTGAATTTTTCTGCAACTCCATTTTTCAGCAATTATGGCTTCCTAGATAGCTCAGTTGGTAAAGGAACTCCTCCTGCCAATGAAAGGACCACCAGACTTGAATGATTCCTGAGGTTGGGAAGACAACCTAGGAGACGAGGCATGAGATAACACTCAAGTATAATCTTTGGGCTCTAACTTGTGCGCACTGGTAAAGACATCCACCTGCAATGCGGGAGATCTGGGTGATCCCTTGGGTTAGCGAAGAACATCCCAGAGAAGGAAAAGGGTTCCCCACGCAGTATACTGGCGGAGAATTCTAGAGAATATCCAACCCATGGGGTACACAAAGAGTTGGACACTGAAAAAAAACAAACTTTTGGGACATGAACACCCAATATAACTACCATTTACAGATAGTATACGTTTCTCAAGATATTTGTCAGATAGGACATTATAAATATAGCAAAAGCTGGACACACTGTCGAGACTCTCGAGAAGAGTACCAGCACCAGGAGAACCTCAAGGACTTGGAGAGATGAGAAAACGAACTGAAATCTGGATGACAAATGGCTATAATTGCACCACTGATCCACGCTGAACATGCGCCAATGCACTGATGACGTGGGCCTGTTCGGCCCACGCACGACTTCACGCTGTTTAATCAGGCAGTGAATCAGTGACTGACAGGCGCTGATCAGGGAGTGCCACGCACTGAATCAGGTGGAACTGATAACAGGAACTCCGACACCACCCACTGGCGCGTGCAGCGGATCATCACAGTGGCTATGGTCGTATCATGAATCACCACCGTGATTTCATCACGGTGATCCAAACCGTGACTGAAGAAGGCTGATACAGGGGACATGTGCACCCACTGATCAACGTGGCTGATCAGGAACTGAACCACCTCCTACCGCCGCATCGCAGTGATAGCACAGTGCTGGTCGTTCCACGTGATACGTGAATCTATAACATACGTGATCACGTGACTGAGCAGCGGCGCTAGATACCAAGTGAGGCTGCATGCAGCTTGATCACAAGTGCTTGGAGCCAGCCGCAACTGATATAACGTTGAACTCGGAAGAATGCACTGATCATAGTGCCGGAGACCGGGAGCCATTCCCTCTGAGACAGGTCATGAGAAGAGGTCGGCAAACAGCGCAATGCGTGATCGAGCACCATCAGGATCCAACGCGGATACAATTCATCGACGCCACTCCTCCCACAAAATAACCCAGATCTAGCCTACTGGAATTAGCTCTTGTGCTCTCACCTCTGATTTCACTGGGGGCTGTCCCCCACACACCATCTCGCTCTCTCTGTCAAGAGTTAACTAAGCTCCAATTCATAAAGTTTGTCATTCTTCCTTTACTCTCAGCTGATCTCATCTGGAGGGGAACCCGCACCACCGCTTACTAATATATGCGTGGTGCAAAAGACACACTCGAGAAGGTGTCTAAGGGGTGAAGCACCTTCGCTATTCGACCGAGTGCAAGGGCCTGGGCTAGTAAGTGGTGGGCACCAACTTGCTTGTCTTGAAGATTTAAGTTTGATTGGTCTTCCGCGTAAACCAAGCTACTCAGTCTCTTTTCTCCACCGAATTTTCCTACTGAGCTCTCCTCATACTATTATTCTTGACACCTCTGATTAGCATATAAATAGTCGCCTAGGCCATCTCTCCTTCGAATACCTTGGATCAGTTGGGGCTGGTCCCCGGCAGGTGGCGACCGAACAGGGACCCCAGGAGGCAATACTCAAAGAGCTGAGCAGACAGGAACCACGAAATCAGCAGGCAATAAGCATGGAGTTCAGCAGTGACGAATCATGATGCTCAACTGGCAATAATCGAGCACGTGACCAGGCAGGAATCACGCAGCTCAGCTGGCCATTGTCAAGCAGATGACCCGACAGGAATCATGCAGCTCTGATGGCAATTGTCATGCAGATGAGCCGGGCAGGAAATCACGCAAGCTCAGCTGGGCCCTGAATGCAACTGGATGAAGCTACTGAGCAGGGCAACTCACCTTCACGCTGGCAACGGAGATTTGAAATCAAGTACCAAAGATCACAAGTACGTGACTGAGCATGCAACTGAAACCACCGTGGCTTAGCGACTGAATCCACCGTGATCACGCTCGCAATCACTGTGCATGAGCAACTAAGATGACGTGGACCCTGATTCGCGGATGCCACTGATGGCACCATGGCTCATTCAATGCACTGATCAGCGTGGTTTATACAGGGCACCATGATCCAGTGACTGACAGGCGCATGATCATGGGACTGTGCACGCACTGATCACGTGGCTTCATGCACTGATCACGTGACTGCGCATGCACTGATGACGTGGCTGTTCGGGGCACTGATCACGTGTTTATCAGGCAGGTGATCAGTGACTGACAGGCGCTGATCAGGGGACTGTGCACGCACTGATCAGGTGGCTGATCAGGAACTGACCACCTGACCGCGCATGCAGTGATCACGTGGCTGGTCGTTCACTGATCACGTGTTTATCAATACGGTGATCCGTGACTGAGAGGCGCTGATCACGTGACTGTGCCGTCAGTGATCACGTGGCTGAGCAGGCACTGATATCGTGACTGAGCATGCACTGATCCTGTGCCGGGAGCCGGGGAGGCATTCCACTCTGGACAAAGGTCATGAGGAAGGAGGCTCGGCATACGCAAATGCGGGATCGAGCCTCAGGAGTCCACCCGGATGTTCTCGAGCATCTCCCCCCAAAAAAACCGGAGTCTGCCTACTGTATTGCTTTGTGCTCTCACCTCTGATTTCACTGGGGGCTGTCCCCCACCACCATCTCGCTCTCTCTGTCAAAGAGTTAACTTACAGCTCCAATTCATAAAGTTCCTTGTCATTCTTCCCTTTAACTTCCAGCTGAGTCTCCATCTGGAGCGCGGAACCCACCACGCTTACTAATTATGCCTGGGCTGCTAAGACCCACTCGAGAAGGTGTCTAGGGTGAGGCACCTTTCGCTATTCGAGAGGGCGCCTGCGGCCTACGTAAGTGGTGCAAACTTCTTGTCTTGAAGTTTGATTGGTCTTCCGCGTAAACCAAGCTACTCAGTCTCTTTTCTCCACCGAATTTTCCTACTGAGCTCTCCTCATACTATTATTCTTGACATCTCTGATTAGCATATAAATAGTCGCCTAGGCCATCTCTCCTTCGAATACCCTGGATCAGTTGGGGCTGGTCCCCGGCAGGTGGCGACCGAACAGGGACCTCAGGAGGCAATACTCAAAGAGCTGAGCAGACACGAACCACGCAATCAGCAGGCAATAAGCATGGAGCTCAGCAGTGACGAATCATGCTGCTCAACTGGCAATAATCAAGCACGTGACCAGGCAGGAATCACGCAGCTAGCTGGCAATTGTCAAGCAGATGAGCCGACAGGAATCACGCAGCTCAGCTGGCAATTGTCATGCAGATGAGCCGGCAGGAATCACGCAGCTCAGCAGGCCCTGATCACGTGACTCTGCAGGCACTGATCACGTGGCTGATCAAGTCCAGATCACGTGACTGAGCATGCACTGATACGTGGCTATCATGCACTGATGATCAATGACGTGGCTGATCGCAGCACTGATCCAAATATCACTGATGACCGCATGATCAGTGAATCAAGGCTACTGATCATAGTGGCTGATCATGCACTACAGTGACATATGCTGTGCACGCACTGATTCACGTGGGCTATCATGCACCTGGATCACGTGACTGCGCGATTGCACTGCATGACGAAGTCGCTGTTCGGGCACTATCACGTGTTTATCAGGCAGTGATCAGTGACTGACAAGGCGCCTGATCAGGGGGGACTTTGCACGGCACTGATCAGGTGGCTGATCAGCAAACTGACCACCTGACCGCGCAGCAGTGATCACGCTGGTCTGGTCGTTCACTGATCACTGTTTATCATACCAGGTGATCCCGTGACTCAGAGGCGCTGATTGCACGTGACTGTGCCGTCAGTGATTCACGTGGCTGCGAGGCAGGGCCTGATATCGTGACGCTGAGCATGCACTGATCATGTGCCGGGAGCCGGGGAGGCATTCCACTCTGGACAAAGGTCATGAGGAAGGAGGCTCGGCATACGCAAATGCGGGATCGAGCCTCAGGAGTCCACCCGGATGTTCTCGAGCATCTCCCCCCCCAAAAAAACCGGAGTCTGCCTACTGTATTGCTTTGTGCTCTCACCTCTGATTTCACTGGGGGCTGTCCCCCACCACCATCTCGCTCTCTCTGTCAAAGAGTTAACTTACAGCTCCAATTCATAAAGTTCCTTGTCATTCTTCCCTTTAACTTCCAGCTGAGTCTCCATCTGGAGCGCGGAACCCACCACGCTTACTAATTATGCCTGGGCTGCTAAGACCCACTCGAGAAGGTGTCTAGGGTGAGGCACCTTTCGCTATTCGAGAGGGCGCCTGCGGCCTACGTAAGTGGTGCAAACTTCTTGTCTTGAAGTTTGATTGGTCTTCCGCGTAAACCAAGCTACTCAGTCTCTTTTCTCCACCGAATTTTCCTACTGAGCTCTCCTCATACTATTATTCTTGACATCTCTGATTAGCATATAAATAGTCGCCTAGGCCATCTCTCCTTCGAATACCCTGGATCAGTTGGGGCTGGTCCCCGGCAGGTGGCGACCGAACAGGGACCTCAGGAGGCAATACTCAAAGAGCTGAGCAGACACGAACCACGCAATCAGCAGGCAATAAGCATGGAGCTCAGCAGTGACGAATCATGCTGCTCAACTGGCAATAATCAAGCACGTGACCAGGCAGGAATCACGCAGCTCAGCTGGCAATTGTCAAGCAGATGAGCCGACAGGAATCACGCAGCTCAGCTGGCAATTGTCATGCAGATGAGCCGGCAGGAATCACGCAGCTCAGCAGGCCCTGATCACGTGACTCTGCAGGCACTGATCACGTGGCTGATCAAGTCCAGATCACGTGACTGAGCATGCACTGATCACGTGGCTATCATGCACTGATGACGTGACTGCGCATGCACTGATGACGTGGCTGATCGGGCACTGATCACATGGCTCATCATGCACTGATCACGTGTTTATCAGGCAATGATCAGTGACTGACAGGCGCTGATCATGGGACTGTGCACGCACTGATCACGTGGCTCTCATGCACTGATCACGTGACTGCGCATGCACTGATGACGTGGCTGTTCGGGCACTGATCACGTGTTTATCAGGCAGTGATCAGTGACTGACAGGCGCTGATCAGGGGACTGTGCACGCACTGATCAGGTGGCTGATCAGGAACTGACCACCTGACCGCGCATGCAGTGATCACGTGGCTGGTCGTTCACTGATCACGTGTTTATCATACGGTGATCCCGTGACTGAGAGGCGCTGATCACGTGACTGTGCCGTCAGTGATCACGTGGCTGAGCAGGCACTGATATCGTGACTGAGCATGCACTGATCATGTGCCGGGAGCCGGGGAGGCATTCCACTCTGGACAAAGGTCATGAGGAAGGAGGCTCGGCATACGCAAATGCGGGATCGAGCCTCAGGAGTCCACCCGGATATTCTCGAGCATCTCCCCCCCAAAAAAACCGGAGTCTGCCTACTGTATTGCTTTGTGCTCTCACCTCTGATTTCACTGGGGGCTGTCCCCCACCACCATCTCGCTCTCTCTGTCAAAGAGTTAACTTACAGCTCCAATTCATAAAGTTCCTTGTCATTCTTCCCTTTAACTTCCAGCTGAGTCTCCATCTGGAGCGCGGAACCCACCACGCTTACTAATTATGCCTGGGCTGCTAAGACCCACTCGAGAAGGTGTCTAGGGTGAGGCACCTTTCGCTATTCGAGAGGGCGCCTGCGGCCTACGTAAGTGGTGCAAACTTCTTGTCTTGAAGTTTGATTGGTCTTCCGCGTAAACCAAGCTACTCAGTCTCTTTTCTCCACCGAATTTTCCTACTGAGCTCTCCTCATACTATTATTCTTGACATCTCTGATTAGCATATAAATAGTCGCCTAGGCCATCTCTCCTTCGAATACCCTGGATCAGTTGGGGCTGGTCCCCGGCAGGTGGCGACCGAACAGGGACCTCAGGAGGCAATACTCAAAGAGCTGAGCAGACACGAACCACGCAATCAGCAGGCAATAAGCATGGAGCTCAGCAGTGACGAATCATGCTGCTCAACTGGCAATAATCAAGCACGTGACCAGGCAGGAATCACGCAGCTCAGCTGGCAATTGTCATGCAGATGAGCCGGCAGGAATCACGCAGCTCAGCAGGCCCTGATCACGTGACTCTGCAGGCACTGATCACGTGGCTGATCAAGTCCAGATCACGTGACTGCGCATGCACTGATGACGTGGCTGATCAGGCACTGATCACATGGCTCATCATGCACTGATCACGTGTTTATCAGGCAATGATCAGTGACTGACAGGCGCTGATCATGGGACTGTGCACGCACTGATCACGTGGCTATCATGCACTGATCACGTGACTGCGCATGCACTGATGACGTGGCTGATCGGGCACTGATCACATGGCTCATCATGCACTGATCACGTGTTTATCAGGCAATGATCAGTGACTGACAGGCGCTGATCATGGGACTGTGCACGCACTGATCACGTGGCTCTCATGCACTGATCACGTGACTGCGCATGCACTGATGACGTGGCTGTTCGGGCACTGATCACGTGTTTATCAGGCAGTGATCAGTGACTGACAGGCGCTGATCAGGGGACTGTGCACGCACTGATCAGGTGGCTGATCAGGAACTGACCACCTGACCGCGCATGCAGTGATCACGTGGCTGGTCGTTCACTGATCACGTGTTTATCATACGGTGATCCCGTGACTGAGAGGCGCTGATCACGTGACTGTGCCGTCAGTGATCACGTGGCTGAGCAGGCACTGATATCGTGACTGAGCATGCACTGATCCTGTGCCGGGAGCCGGGGAGGCATTCCACTCTGGACAAAGGTCATGAGGAAGGAGGCTCGGCATACGCAAATGCGGGATCGAGCCTCAGGAGTCCACCCGGATATTCTCGAGCATCTCCCCCCCAAAAAAAACCGGAGTCTGCCTACTGTATTGCTTTGTGCTCTCACCTGTGATTTCACTGGGGGCTGTCCCCCACCACCATCTCGCTCTCTCTGTCAAAGAGTTAACTTACAGCTCCAATTCATAAAGTTCCTTGTCATTCTTCCCTTTAACTTCCAGCTGAGTCTCCATCTGGAGCGCGGAACCCACCACGCTTACTAATTATGCCTGGGCTGCTAAGACCCACTCGAGAAGGTGTCTAGGGTGAGGCACCTTTCGCTATTCGAGAGGGCGCCTGCGGCCTACGTAAGTGGTGCAAACTTCTTGTCTTGAAGTTTGATTGGTCTTCCGCGTAAACCAAGCTACTCAGTCTCTTTTCTCCACCGAATTTTCCTACTGAGCTCTCCTCATACTATTATTCTTGACATCTCTGATTAGCATATAAATAGTCGCCTAGGCCATCTCTCCTTCGAATACCCTGGATCAGTTGGGGCTGGTCCCCGGCATGGTGGGCGACAACCGAACAGGGACCTCAGGAGGGCATACTCAATGAGCTGAGCAGACACGACCACGCCTAATCAGCAGGCAATAAGCATGGAGCTCAGCAGTGACGATCTGCTGCTCAACTGGCAATAATCAAGCTACGTGACCAGGTGCAGGAATCACGCAGCTCAGCTGGCTGCAAGCGATGGCGCAGGATCAGCAGCTAGATGGCAAGCATGCAGATGAGCCGGCAGGAATCACGCAGCTCAGCAGGCCCTGACACGTGACTCTGCAGATGCACGACAGAATCACGTGACTCAGCATGCACTGATCACGTGACTCTGCGCACTGATCATGACGTGGCTGATCAGCACTGATACATGGCTCATCATGCACTGATCACGTGTTTATCAGGCAATGATCAGTGACTGACAGGCGCTGATCATGGGACTGTGCACGGCAGTGATCACGTGGCATCATGCATCTGATCACCTGATGCACGCAGTGCACTGATTGACGTGGCTGTTCGGTGCACTGATCACGTGTTTATCAGGCAGTGATCAGTGACTGACAGGCGCTGATCAGGGGACTGTGCACGCACTGATCAGGTGGCTGATCAGGAACTGACCACCTGACCGCGCATGCAGTGATCACGTGGCTGGTCGTTCACTGATCACGTGTTTATCATACGGTGATCCCGTGACTGAGAGGCGCTGATCACGTGACTGTGCCGTCAGTGGATCACGTGGCTGAGCAGGCACTGATATCGTGACTGAGCATGCACTGATCATGTGCCGGGAGCCGGGGAGGCATTCCACTCTGGACAAAGGTCATGAGGAAGGAGGCTCGGCATACGCAAATGCGGGATCGAGCCTCAGGAGTCCACCCGGATATTCTCGAGCATCTCCCCCCCCAAAAAAACCGGAGTCTGCCTACTGTATTGCTTTGTGCTCTCACCTCTGATTTCACTGGGGGCTGTCCCCCACCACCATCTCGCTCTCTCTGTCAAAGAGTTAACTTACAGCTCCAATTCATAAAGTTCCTTGTCATTCTTCCCTTAACTTCCAGCTGAGTCTCCATCTGGAGCGCGGAACCCACCACGCTTACTAATTATGCCTGGGCTGCTAAGACCCACTCGAGAAGGTGTCTAGGGTGAGGCACCTTTCGCTATTCGAGAGGGCGCCTGCGGCCTACGTAAGTGGTGCAAACTTCTTGTCTTGAAGTTTGATTGGTCTTCCGCGTAAACCAAGCTACTCAGTCTCTTTTCTCCACCGAATTTTCCTACTGAGCTCTCCTCATACTATTATTCTTGACATCTCTGATTAGCATATAAATAGTCGCCTAGGCCATCTCTCCTTCGAATACCCTGGATCAGTTGGGGCTGGTCCCCGGCAGGTGGCGACCGAACAGGGACCTCAGGAGGCAATACTCAAAGAGCTGAGCAGACACGAACCACGCAATCAGCAGGCAATAAGCATGGAGCTCAGCAGTGACGAATCATGCTGCTCAACTGGCAATAATCAAGCACGTGACCAGGCAGGAATCACGCAGCTCAGCTGGCAATTGTCAAGCAGATGAGCCGACAGGAATCACGCAGCTCAGATGGCAATTGTCATGCAGATGAGCCGGCAGGAATCACGCAGCTCAGCAGGCCCTGATCACGTGACTCTGCAGGCACTGATCTCGTGGCTGATCAAGTCCAGATCACGTGACTGAGCATGCACTGATCACGTGGCTATCATGCACTGATGACGTGACTGCTCATGCACTGATGACGTGGCTGATCAGGCACTGATCACATGGCTCATCATGCACTGATCACGTGTTTATCAGGCAATGATCAGTGACTGACAGGCGCTGATCATGGGACTGTGCACGCACTGATCACGTGGCTATCATGCACTGATCACATGACTTCGCATGCACTGATGACGTGGCTGTTCGGGCACTGATCACGTGTTTATCAGGCAGTGATCAGTGACTGACAGGCGCTGATCAGGGGACTGTGCACGCACTGATCAGGTGGCTGATCAGGAACTGACCACCTGACCGCGCATGCAGTGATCACGTGGCTGGTCGTTCACTGATCACGTGTTTATCATACGGTGATCACGTGACTGAGAGGCGCTGATCACGTGACTGTGCCGTCAGTGATCACGTGGCTGAGCAGGCACTGATATCGTGACTGAGCATGCACTGATCATGTGCCGGGAGCCGGGGAGGCATTCCACTCTGGACAAAGGTCATGAGGAAGGAGGCTCGGCATACGCAAATGCGGGATCGAGCCTCAGGAGTCCACCCGGATATTCTCGAGGATCTCCCCCCAAAAAAACCGGAGTCTGCCTACTGTATTGCTTTGTGCTCTCACCTCTGATTTCACTGGGGGCTGTCCCCCACCACCATCTCGTTCTCTCTGTCAAAGAGTTAACTTACAGCTCCAATTCATAAAGTTCCTTGTCATTCTTCCCTTTACCTTCCAGCTGAGTCTCCATCTGGAGCGCGGAACCCACCACGCTTACTAATTATGCCTGGGCTGCTAAGACCCACTCGAGAAGGTGTCTAGGGTGAGGCACCTTTCGCTATTCGAGAGGGCGCCTGCGGCCTACGTAAGTGGTGCAAACTTCTTGTCTTGAAGTTTGATTGGTCTTCCGCGTAAACCAAGCTACTCAGTCTCTTTTCTCCACCGAATTTTCCTACTGAGCTCTCCTCATACTATTATTCTTGACATCTCTGATTAGCATATAAATAGTCGCCTAGGCCATCTCTCCTTCGAATACCCTGGATCAGTTGGGGCTGGTCCCGGCAGGTGGCGACCGAACAGGGACCTCAGGAGGCAATACTCAAAGAGCTGAGCAGACACGAACCACGCAATCAGCAGGCAATAAGCATGGAGCTCAGCAGTGACGAATCATGCTGCTCAACTGGCAATAATCAAGCACGTGACCAGCAGGAATCACGCAGCTCAGCTGGCCAATTGTCAAGCAGATGACGCCGACAGGAATCACGCAGCTCAGCGGCAATTGTCATGCAGATGAGGCCGCAGGAATTCACGCAGCTCAGCAGGCCCTGATCACGTGACTCTGGAGGCTACTGATCACCGTGCTGATCAAATCAGATCGACGTGACTGAGCATTGCACTGATCCTGGGGCTGAGTCATGCACTGATGACTTGACGCATGCACTGATGACGTGGCTGATCAAGGCACTGGGATCACATGGCGCATTCAGCAGCTGAATCACGTTGTTTATCAGCATGAATCAGTCGATGACAGGCGCTGAAGCATGGGACGTGCACGCACTGATGCACGTGCTATCAATTGCACTGATCCAGTGACTGCGCATGCACTGATGACTGCTGGCTCTCGGCACTGATCACGTTTTATTCAGGCATGATTCATGACTGACAGGCGCTGATAGGGACTGTGCACACACTGATCAGGGGCTCGATCAGAAACTGACGCCTGACCGGCATGCTAGTGATCACGTGCTGGTCGTTCACTGATACCACGTGTTTAAGTCATGACGGGGATCCACGTGACTGAGAGGCCCTGATACGTATGACTGTGCCGTCAGGTTGATCACGTGGGCCTGAGCAGGCACTGATATCGTGGACTGAGCATCGCACTGATCATGTGCCGGGAGCCGGGGACGCATTCCACGTCTGGACAAAAGGGTCATCGAGGAAGGAGATCGGCATTACGCAAATGCGGGATCGGAGGCCTCAGAACGGTCCACCCCGGAATACTTCATCCGAGCAATCTCAACCCCGCCCAAAAGAACCGGAGGTCTTGTGCCACTCACTGTAAGTTTCGCTTTGTGGCTCTCACCTCTGATTTCACTGGGGGCCTTGTTCCCCACCCACAATCTCGGCTCTCTGTCAAAGAGTTACCATTAACAGCTCCAATTCACATAAAGTTCCTTTGTCATTCTTCCCTTTAACTTCCAGCTGGAGTTCTCCATCTGGAGCGTGAACCCACCACGCTTACTAATTATGCCTGGGCTGCTAAGACCTACAGATTAGGTGT
>NW_020192174.1:0-26996 GCF_002263795.3 Bos taurus | reverse complement strand
TGATCAGTGTATGATAGCCAGGTTATCAGTGCATGATCAGCCACGAGATCAGTGCATGATAAGCCACGTGATCAGTGCATGATCTTTCACGTGATCAGTGCATGCGCAGTCATGTGATCAGTGTATGTTCAGCCATGTGATCAGTGCATGCACAGTCACGTGATCAGTGTATGATCAGCTTCGTGATCAGTGCATGATCAGCCACGTGATCAGTGCATGATCAGTCACGTAATAAGTGCATGATCAGCCATGTGATCAGTGCATGCACAGTCATGTGATCAGTGTATGATCAGCTTCATGATCAGTGCATGATCATCCACATGATCATTTCATGATCTGTCACGAGATCAGTGCATGATCAGTCAGGAAATCAGTGCATGATCAGCCATGGGATCAGTGAATGATCGCCATCTGTTCAGTGCATGATAGCTACGTGATCAGCGCATGGTCAGCCACGTAATCAGTGCATGATCCAACCACGTGATCACTGTATGATAAGCCACATGATCAGGGCATGTGCAGTCACGTGATCAGTGTATGATCAGCCATGTGTCAGTGCAATGATCAGTCACGTGATCAGTGTATGATCATCCAATAATCAGTGTACATGCAGTCACGTGATCAGTGCAAGATCAGTCACGTGATCAGTGCGTGATCATTCACGTGATCAGTGTATGATCATCCACATAATCAGTGCATGAGCAGTCATGTGATCAGTGCATGATAGACATGTGATCAGTGCATGGGAAGTCACGTGGTCAGTTATGATCAGCCACGTGATCAGTGCATGATAGCCACCTGATCAGTGCCTGATAAGCATCGTGATTAGTGCATGATCAGACACGTGATCAGTGCTTGATCAGTCACGTGATCAGTGCTTGATTCAGTCACGTGATCAGTGTATGATCAGCCACGTGATCATTGCATGATAGCCACCTGATCAGTACATGATAAGCAACGTGTTTAGTGCATGATCAGCCACGTGATCAGTGTATGATCAGTGCATGCGCAGTCACGTGATCAGTGTATGATCAGACACGTGTCAGTGCATGCGAAGTCACGTGCTCAGTGTATAATCAGACACGTGATCAGTGCATGATAGCAACCTGATCAGTGCATGAAAAGCAACGTGATTAGTGCATGACCAGGTGATCAGTGTATATCAGCCACGTGATCAGGCATGACAGCCACGTGATCACTGCATGATAGCCCACGTGATCATTGCTACAATGACGTATCATGCATGTGCAGTCACTGATCAGTGCATGATAGCCACGTGATCAGTGCATGATCAGTCACGTGATCAGTGTATGATCATCCACGTGATCACTGCATGCGACTCTCGTGACATTGCATTATAGCCACGTATAAATTCTTGATGAGTCACAGATCAGCACTATCAGACACGAGATCACTGCATGCTAAGTCACGTATAATCATGATCAGCCATGTGATTAGGGCATGATCAGCCACGTGATAAATGCATGCAAAATCAAGTGATCAGTGCCCGAAGCCACGTGACTGTGCATGATCAGTCACGTGATCAGTGTATGATCAGCCACATGATCAGTGCATGATAGATACGTGACCAGAACATGATTAATCAGTACATGATCAGTCACGTGATCAGTGTATGATCAGCCACGTGATCAGTGCATGATCAGCCACGTGATCCAAGTGCATGACAGTCATGTGATCAGTGGTATGATCAAGCATCATGATCAGTGCATGATCAGCCACGTGATCAGTGCATGATAGCCACGTGATCAGTGCATAATCAGACACGTTATCAGTGTATGATCAACCACGTGATCAATGCATGATAGCCACCAGATCAGTGCATGATCCGTCACGTGATCAGTGCATGATCTGTCACGAGATCTGTGTATGATATCCTTGTGATTAGTTCATGCGCAGTCATGTGTTCCGTGCATGATAGCTACGTGATCAGTGCATGATCAGCCACGTGATCAGTGCATGATGAGGCACGTGATCAGTGCATGATCTGTCATGTGATCACTGTATGATCAGCCACGACATCAGTGCAAGATCAGCCAAGTGATCAGTACATGATCAGCCACGTGAACAGTGCATGATCAGCCACGTGATCAGTGCATGCACAGTCACGTGATCAGTGTAAGATCAGCTTCATGATCAGTGCATGATGAGTTACGTGATCAATGTATGATTAGCCACGTGATCAGTGGCATGATAGCCACGTGATCAGTGCATGATCAGTCACGAAATCATGGCATGGGAACTCATGTGATCAGTGCATGACAGCTACGCAATCAGTGCCTAATCAGCCACGTGATCAATGCACGATCAGCCCACGTGATCAGTGCATGATAGCACGAAAACAGTACATGGACAGGTACGTGATCAGTTCATGCACAGTCACGTGATCACTGCATGATAGACAGGTGATCAGTGCATGATAGCCACGTGATCCGTGCATGATCTGTCACGTGATCAGTGTATGCACAATCACGTGATCAGTGTATGATCAGCCACGTGATGAGTGCATGGTCAGGCTCTTGATCAGAGCATGATCAGTCATGTGATCATTGTATGATCCTCCACGCGATCAGTGCATGATCAGCCACGTGATCACTGTATTATCAGCCACGTGATCAGTGCATGATCCACAACGTGATTAATGCATGATCAGCCACGTGATCAGTGGTATGACCAGCCACGTGATCAGTGCACGATCACCCACCTGAGCAGTGCATCATAAACCATGTGATCAGTGGCATGCATAGTCACGTGATTAGTGCATGATCAGTCACCTGATCAGTGCATGATCAGGCACGTGATCAGTGCATTATCAGGCACGTGATCAGCTCATGATCAGTCTCGTGATCAGTGTATGATCAGCCACGTGATCAGTGCATGATAGCCACGTGATCAGTTCATGATCAGTCACGTAATTAGTGAATTTTCTGTCACTTGATCAGTGTATAATATCCACGTGATGAGTTCATGCGCCGTCATGTGATCAGTGGCATGATACGCAATGTGATCAGTGCATGATCTGTCACGTGATCATGGCATGCGCAGTCATGTGATCAGTGCATGACAGCTACACAATCAGTGCATAATCAGTCACTTGATCAATGCATGATCAGCCACTTGATCAGTGCATGATAGCCACGTAAACAGTGTATGAACAGGTACGTGTTCAGTTAATGCACCAGTCACGTGATCAGTGCATGATAGAAACGTGATCAGTGCATGATAGCCACGTGATCAGTGCATGATCTGTCACGTGATCAGTGCCTGCGTAGTCATGTGATCAGTGTATGGTCAGCCATGTGATCAGTGCATGACAGCCACTTGATCAGAGCATGGTAAGCAACGTGATTAGTGCATGATTAGCCACGTGATAGCGCATGATCAGCCACGTGATCAGTGCATGATCAGCCATGTGATCAGTGCATGCACAGTGAGGTGATCAGTGTATGATCAGCTTCGTGATCAGTGCATGATCAGCCACGTGATCAGTGCATGATCAGCCACGTGATCAGTGCATGATCAGCCATGTGATCAGTGCATGCACAGTCACGTGATCAGTGTATGATCAGGTTCGTGATCAGTGCATGATCAGCCAGTTGATTAGTGCATGAACAGTCACGTGATAAGTGCATGATCAGGCACGTGATCAGTGTATGATCAGTCACGTGATCAGTGTATGATCAGCCTGGTGATCAGTGCATGATAGCCACGTGACCAGTTCATGATGCGTATTAAGATCAGTGCATGATCAGGCATGGGATCACTGCATGATAGCCATGTGATCAGTGCATGAAAGCTACGTGATCAGTGCATGATCAGCCATGTAATCAGTGCATGATCAGCCACGTGATCACTGTATGGTCAGCCACGTGATCAGTGAATGTGCAGTCACGTGATAATTGTATGATCAGCCATATGTTCAGTGCATGATAGACACGTGATCAATGTATGATATCAACGTGATCAGTGCATGTCCAGTCACATGAGCAGTGCATGATCAGCCACGTGATAAGTGCATGATAAGCAACGTGATCAGTGTATGATCAGCCACGTGATCAGTGAATGATCTCCAACGTGATTAGTGCATGATCAGCCACGTGGTTAGTGTATGATTAACCACGTGATGAGTGCATGATCTGCCACATGATCTGTGCATGATCAGCCACGTGATCAGTGCATGCACAGGCACGTGATCAGTTTAAGATCAGCTTCGTGATCAGTGCATGATGAGTTACGTGATCAATGTATGATTAGCCACGTGATCAGTGCATGATAACCACGTGATCAGGGCATGCGAACTCATGTGATCAGTGCATGACAGCTACACAATCAGTGCATAATCAGTCACGTGATCAATGGAAGATCAGCCACGTGATCAATGCATGAGAGCCACGAAAACAGTGCATGAACAGGTACGTGATCAGTTCATGGGCAGTCACGTGATCAGTTCACGGTAGACAGGTGATCAGTGCATGATAGCCACGTGATCAGTTCATGTGCAGTCACATGATCAGTGTATGATCAGCCACGTGATCAGTGCATGATAGCCACCTGAGCAGTGCATGGTAGCCACGTGATCAGCGCATGATCAGCCACTTGATCTGTGCATAATCAGCCATGTGCTCAGTGCATGCCCAGATACGTGAATAGTGTATGATCAGTCAGGTGATCAGTGCATGATCAGACACGTGATCAGTGCATGATCAGTCACGTGATCAGTGTATGATCAGCCACGTGATCAGTGCATGATAACCACATGACTAGTGCCTGATAAGTCACGTGATCAGTGCATGATCAGCCACGGGATCAGTGCATGATAGCCATGTGATCAGTGCATGATAGCTACGTGATCTGTGCATGATCAGCCACGTAATCAGTGCATGATCAGCCATTTGATCTCTGTATGATTAGCCACGTGATCAGTACATGATAGCCACGTGATCAGTGCATGATCATTCATGTGATTAGTGCATGATCTGTCACTTGAGCAGTGTATAATGTCCACGTGATCAGTTCATGTGCTGTCATGTGATCAGTGCATGATGCGCAACGTGATCACTGCATGATTAGCCACGTGATCAGGGCATGCACAGTCACGTGATCAGTGCATGATCAGTCACTTGATCAGTGTATGATCAGCCAGGTGATCAGTGCATGTTAGCCACGTGACCAGTGCATGATCAGTATCGAGATCAGTGCATGATCAGGCATGTGATCAGTGCATGATAGCAACCTGATCAATGCATGATAAGCAACGTGATTAGTGCAAGATCAGCCACATGATCAGTGTACGATCAGACACGTGATCAGTGCATGATCAGTCACGTGATCAGTATATGATCAGCAACGTGATCAGGGCATGATAGCCACGTGATTAGTGCATGATCAGCCACGTGATCAGTGCAAGATGAGGCACGTGATCAGTGCCTGAACAGCCACGTGATCAGTGCATGATCAGCCACGTGATCAGGGCATGATAGCCACGTGATCAGTGCATGATCAGCCACGTGATCAGTGCATGATCAGCCATGTGATCAGTGCCTGAACAGCCACGTGATCACTGCATGTGCAGTTACGTGATCAGTGAATGATCAGCCATGTGTTCAGTGCATGATAGACAAGTGATAATGCATGATATCTACGTGATCTGTGCATGCTCAGTCACATGAGCAGTGCATGATCAGCCACGTGATCAGTGCATGGGAAGTCACGTGGTCAGTTATGATCAGCCACGTGATCAGTGCATGATAGCCACCTGATCAGTGCCTGATAAGCATCGTGATTAGTGCATGATCAGACACGTGATCAGTGCTTGATCAGTCACGTGATCAGTGCTTGATCAGTCACGTGATCAGTGTATGATCAGCCACGTGATCATTGCATGATAGCCACCTGATCAGTACATGATAAGCAACGTGTTTAGTGCATGATCAGCCACGTGATCAGTGTATGATCAGTGCATGCGCAGTCACGTGATCAGTGTATGATCAGACACGTGATCAGTGCTTCATCAGTCACGTGATCAGTGCATGCGAAGTCACGTGCTCAGTGTATAATCAGACACGTGATCAGTGCATGATAGCAACCTGATCAGTGCATGACAAGCAACGTGATTAGTGCATGACCAGCCACGTGATCAGTGTATTATCAGCCACGTGATCAGTGCATGATCAGCCACGTGATCACTGCATGATAGCCACGTGATCATTGCCTACAATGACGTGATCAGTGCATGTGCAGTCACGTGATCAGTGCATGATAGCCACGTGATCAGTGCATGATCAGTCACGTGATCAGTGTATGATCATCCACGTGATCACTGCATGCGCACTCTTGTGATCATTGCATTATAGCCACGTGATAAATTCTTGATGAGTCACATGATCAGCACTATTCAGACACGAGATCACTGCATGCTAAGTCACGTTATAAGTTCATGATCAGCCATGTGATTAGGGCATGATCAGCCACGTGATAAATGCATGCAAAATCAAGTGATCAGTGCCCGATAGCCACGTGATCTGTGCATGATCAGTCACGTGATCAGTGTATGATCAGCCACATGATCAGTGCATGATAGATACGTGACCAGAACATGATTAATCAGTACATGATCAGTCACGTGATCAGTGTATGATCAGCCACGTGATCAGTGCATGATCAGCCACGTGATCAGTGCATGCACAGTCATGTGATCAGTGTATGATCAGCATCATGATCAGTGCATGATCAGCCACGTGATCAGTGCATGATAGCCACGTGATCAGTGCATAATCAGACACGTTATCAGTGTATGATCAACCACGTGATCAATGCATGATAGCCACCAGATCAGTGCATGATCCGTCACGTGATCAGTGCATGATCTGTCACGAGATCAGTGTATGATATCCTTGTGATTAGTTCATGCGCAGTCATGTGTTCCGTGCATGATAGCTACGTGATCAGTGCATGATCAGCCACGTGATCAGTGCATGATGAGGCACGTGATCAGTGCATGATCTGTCATGTGATCACTGTATGATCAGCCACGACATCAGTGCAAGATCAGCCAAGTGATCAGTACATGATCAGCCACGTGATCAGTGCATGATTAGCCACATGATCATTACATGCACAGTCACGTGATCAGTGTATGATCAGCTTCGTGATCAGTGGATGATCAGCCACGAGATCAGTGCATGATCAGGCACGTTATCAGTGTATGATAGCCAGGTTATCAGAGCATGATCAACCACGTGATCAGTGCATGATCAGCCACGTGATCAGTTCATGCACAGTCAAGTGATCAGTGTATTCTCAGCTTCGTGATAAGTGCATGATCAGTCAAGTGATCAGTGTATGATCAGCCACGTAATCAGTGTATGATCAGCTTCGTGATCAGTGCATGATTAGTCACGTGAGCAGTGCATGATCAGCCACGTGATCAGTGCATGATCAGTCACTGTGATAGTGCATGATCAGTCACGTGATAAGTGCATAATCAGTCACGAGATCAGTGCATGATCAGTCCACGTGATAAGTGCATGATCAGGGACGTGATCAGTGCATGATCGTCACGTCATCAGTGTATGATCAGCCAGGTTATCAGTGCATGATAGCCACGTGACCAGTGCATGATCATCCTCGAGATCAGTGCATAATCAGCCATGGGATCAGTGCATGATAGCCCATGGGATCAGTGCATGATAGCTAACGGGATCTGTGCATGATCAGCCCACTTAATCAGTGCATGACAGCCAATATCACTGTATGGTCAGCCACGTGATCAGTGCATGTGCAGGTCACGTGATCAGTGTATGATCAGCCATGTGTTCAGTGCATGATAGACAAGTGATCAAGTGCATGATATTACGTGATCAGTGGCATGCTCAGTCACATGAGCAGTGCAGGATCAGCCACTTTATCATTGCCTTCAATAACGTGATCAGTGAATGTGCAAGTCACGTGATTTGTGCAAGAACAGCAGTCACAATGATCAGTGTATGATCAGACCAAGTGTTCAGTGCAATGATAGATGGTGATAAGTGCATGATAGCCACGGATCATTGCCTAGCAAATACGTGAACAGTGCATGATCAGCCACTTTGAATCAGTGCATGCCCAGTCACGTGATCAGTGTAAGATCAGCTTCATGATCAGTGCATGATGAGTTACGTGATCAATGTATGATTAGCCACGTGTCAGTGCATGATAGCACGTGATCAGTGCATGATCAGTCACGAAAATCATGCATGGGAACTCATGTGATCAGTGCATGACAGCTACGCAATCAGTGCCTAATCAGCCACGTGATCAGTGCATGATAGCCACGAAAACAGTACATGGACAGGTACGTGATCAGTTCATGCGCAGTCACGTGATCACTGCATGATAGACAGGTGATCAGTGCATGATAGCCACGTGATCCGTGCATGATCTGTCACGTGATCAGTGTATGCACAATCACGTGATCAGTGTATGGATCAGCCCACGTGATGAGTGCATGGTCAGGCTCTTGATCAGAAGCATGATCAGTCATGTGATCATTGTATGATCCTCCACGCGATCAGCTGCATGAATCAGCCACGTGATCACTGTATTATCAGCCACGTGATCAGTGCATGATCCACAACGTGATTAATGCCATGATCAGCCACGTGATCAGTGTATGACCAGCCACGTGAATCAGTTGCACGATCACCCACCTGAGCAGTGCATCATAATACCATGTGATCAGTGCATGCATAGTCACGTGATTAGTGCATGATCAGTCCACCTGATCAGTGCATGATCAGGCACGTGATCAGTGCATTATCGAGGCACGTGAATCAGCTCATGATCAGTCTCGTGATCAGTGTATGATCAGCCACGTGATCAGTGGCATGATAGCCACGTGATTCAGTTCATGATCAGTCACGTAATTAGTGAATTTTCTGTCACTTGATCAAGTGTATAATATCCCACGTGATGAGTTCATTGCGCCGTCATGTGATCAGTGCATGAATACGCAATGTGATTCAGTGCATGATCTGTCACGTGATCATGGCATGCGCAGTCCATGTGATCAGTGCATTGAGCAGCTACACAATCAGTGCATAATCAGTCACTTGATCAATGCATGATCAGCCACTTGATCAGTGCATGATTAGCCCACGTAAACAGTGTATGAACAGGTACGTTGTTCAGTTAATGCACAGTTCACCGTGATCAGTGCATGATAGAAACGTGATCAGTGCATGATAGCCACGTGATCAGTGCATGATCCTGTCACGGTGATCAGTGCCTGCGTAGTCATGTGATCAGTGTATGGTCAGCCATGTGATCAGTGCATGACAGCCACTTGATCAGAGCATGGTAAGCAACGTGATTAGTGCATGATCAGCCACGTGATCAGTGCATGATCAGCCATGTGATCAGTGCATGCACAGTGAGGTGATCAGTGTATGATCAGCTTCGTGATCAGTGCATGATCAGCCACGTGATCATGCATGATCAGCCACGTGATCATGCATGATCAGCCATGTGATCAGTGCATGCACAGTCAGTGATCAGTGTATGATCAGGTTCGTGATCAAGTGCATGATCAGCCAGTTGATTTAGTGATGAACAGTCACGTGATAAGTGCAGGATCAGGCACGTGATCAGTGTATGATCAGCCTGGTGATCAGTGCATGATAGCCACGTGACCAGTTCATGATGCGTAATTAAGATCAGTGCATGATCAGGCATGGGATCACTGGCATGATAGCCATGTGATCAGTGCATGAAAGCTACGTGATCAGTGCATGATCAGCCCATGTAATCAGTGCATGATCAGCCACGTGATCACTGTGATGGTCAGCCACGTGATCAGTGAATGTGCAGTCACGTGATAATTGTATGATCAGCCATGTGTTTCAGTGCATGATAGACACGTGATCAATGTATGATATCTACGTGATCAGTGCATGTCCAGTCACATGAGCAGTGCATGATCAGCCACGTGATAATGCATGATAAGCAACGTGATTCAGTGTATGATCAGCCACGTGATCAGTGAATGATCTCCAACGTGATTAGTGCATGATCAGCCCACGTGGTTAGTGTATGATTAACCACGTGATGAGTGCATGATCTGCCACATGATCTGTGCATGATCAGCCACGTGATCAGTGCATGCACAGTGCACGTGATCAGTTTAAGATCAGCTTCGTGATCAGTGCATGATGAGTTACGTGATCAATGTATGATTAGCCACGTGATCAGTGCATGATAACCAACGTGATCAGGGCATGCGAACTCATGTGATCAGTGCATGACAGCTTACGCAATCAGTGCATAATCAGTCACGTGATCAATGGAAGATCAGCCACGTGATCAATGCATGAGAGCCACGAAAACAGTGCCATGAACAGGTACGTGATCAGTTCATGGGCAGTCACGTGATCAGTTCACGGTAGACAGGTGATCAGTGCATGATAGCCACGTGATCAGTTCATGTGCAGTCACATGATCAGTGTATGATCAGCCACGTGATCAGTGCATGATAGCCACCTGAGCAGTGCATGGTAGCCACGTGATCAGCGCATGATCAGCCACTTGATCTGTGCATAATCAGCCATGTGCTCAGTGCATGCCCAGATACGTGAATAGTGTATGATCAGTCAGGTGATCAGTGCATGATCAGACAGGTGATCAGTGCATGATCAGTCACGTGATCAGTGTATGATCAGCCACGTGATCAGTGCATGATAACCACATGACTAGTGCCTGATAAGTCACGTGATCAGTGCATGATCAGCCACGGGATCAGTGCATGATAGCCATGTGATCAGTGCATGATAGCTACGTGATCTGTGCATGATCAGCCACGTAATCAGTGCATGATCAGCCATTTGATCTCTGTATGATTAGCCACGTGATCAGTACATGATAGCCACGTGATCAGTGCATGATCATTCATGTGATTAGTGCATGATCTGTCACTTGAGCAGTGTATAATGTCCACGTGATCAGTTCATGTGCTGTCATGTGATCAGTGCATGATGCGCAACGTGATCATGCTGATTAGCCACGTGATCAGGGGCATGCACAGTCACGTGATCAGTGCATGATCAGTCACTTGATCAGTGTATGATCAGCCAGGTGATCAGTGCATGTTAGCCACGTGACCAGTGCATGATCAGTATCGGAGATCAGTGCATGATCAGGCATGTGATCAGTGCATGATAGCAACCCTGATCAATGCATGATAAGCAACGTGATTAGTGCAAGATCAGCCACATGATCAGTGTACGATCAGACACCGTGATCAGTGCATGATCAGTCACGTGATCAGTATATGATCAGCAACGTGATCAGGGCTTGATAGCACGTGATTAGTGCATGATCAGCCCACGTTGATCAGTGCATGCACAGTCACGAGATCAGTGTATGATCAGCTTCGTAATCAGTCCATGATCAGCCCACGTGATCAGTGCACCATCAGGCACGTGAAGAGTGGTCATGATCATCACGTGATCAGTGTATGATCAGCCACGTATCAGTGCATGATCACCACGTGTTCAGTGCAAGATCAACCACCGTTGTCAGTGCACGCACAGTCACGTGATCAGTGTAATATCAGCCTCGTTATCAGAGCATGATCACCCACGTGATCAGTGCATGATCAGGCACGTGAAGAGTGCATGATTAGTCACGTGATCAGTGTATGATAGCCAGGTTATCAGTGCATGAATCAGCCACGAGAATCAGTGCATGATAAGCCACGTGATCAGTGCATGATCTTTCACGTGATCAGTGCATGCGCAGTCATGTGATCAGTGTATGTTCAGCCATGTGATCAGTGCATGCACAGTCACGTGATCAGTGTATGATCAGCTTCGTGATCAGTGCATGATCAGCCACGTGATCAGTGCATGATCAGTCACGTAATAAGTGCATGATCAGCCATGTGATCAGTGCATGCACAGTCATGTGATCAGTGTATGATCAGCTTCATGATCAGTGCATGATCATCCACGTGATCATTTCATGATCCGTCACGAGATCAGTGCATGATCAGTCAGGAAATCAGTGCATGATCAGCCATGGGATCAGTGAATGATAGCCATCTGTTCAGTGCATGATAGCTACGTTGATCAGCGCATGGTCAGCCACGTAATCAGTGCATGATCAGCCACGTGATCACTGTATGATAAGCCACGTGATCAGGGCATGTGCATCACGTGATCAGTGTATGATCAGCCATGTGTTCAGTGCATGATCAGTCACGTGATCTTTGTATGACATTCCAATAATCAGTGTACCTGCAGTCACGTGATCAGTGCAAGATCAGTCACGTGATCAGTGCGTGATCATTCACGTGATCAGTGTATGATCATCCACATAATCAGTGCATGAGCAGTCACGTGATCAGTGCATGATAGACATTGATCAGTGCATGGGAAGTCACGTGGGTCAGTTATGATCAGCCACGTGAAGTCAGTGCATGATAGCCACTGATCAGTGCCTGATAAGCATCGTGATTAGTGCATGATCAGACACGTGATCAGTGCTTGATCAGTCACGTGATCAGTGCTTGATCAGTCACGTGATCAGTGTATGATCAGCCACGTGATCATTGCATGATAGCCACCTGATCAGTACATGATAAGCAACGTGTTTAGTGCATGATCAGCCACGTGATCAGTGTATGATCAGTGCATGCGCAGTCACGTGATCAGTGAATGATCAGCAACGTGATCAGTGCTTGATCAGTCACGTGATCAGTGCATGCGAAGTCACGTGCTCAGTGTATAATCAGACACGTGATCAGTGCATGATAGCAACCTGATCAGTGCATGACAAGCAACGTGATTAGTGCAATGACCAGCCAGGTGATCAGTGTATTATCAGCCACGTGATCAGTGCATGATCAGCCACGTGATCACTGCATGATAGCCACGTGATCATTGCCTACAATGACGTGATCAGTGCATGTGCAGTCACGTGATCAGTGCATGATAGCCACGTGATCAGTGCATGATCAGTCACGTGATCAGTGTATGATCATCCACGTGATCACTGCATGCGCACTCTTGTGATCATTGCATTATAGCCACGTGATAAATTCTTGATGAGTCACATGATCAGCACTATTCAGACACGAGATCACTGCATGCTAAGTCACGTTATAAGTTCATGATCAGCCATGTGATTAGGGCATGATCAGCCACGTGATAAATGCATGCAAAATCAAGTGATCAGTGCCCGATAGCCACGTGATCTGTGCATGATCAGTCACGTGATCAGTGTATGATCAGCCACATGATCAGTGCATGATAGATACGTGACCAGAACATGATTAATCAGTACATGATCAGTCACGTGATCAGTGTATGATCAGCCACGTGATCAGTGCATGATCAGCCACGTGATCAGTGCATGCACAGTCATGTGATCAGTGTATGATCAGCATCATGATCAGTGCATGATCAGCCACGTGATCAGTGCATGATAGCCACGTGATCAGTGCATAATCAGACACGTTATCAGTGTAATGAATCAACCACGTGAATCAATGCATGATAGCCACCAGATCAGTGCATGATCCGTCACTGATCAGTGCATGATCTGTCACGAGATCTGTGTAATGATATCCTTGTGATTAAGTTCATGCGGCAGTCATGTGTTCCGTGCATGATAGCTACGTGATCAGTGCATGATCAGCCACGTGATCAGTGCATGATGAGGCACGTGATCCAGTGCATGATCTGTCATGTGATCACTGTATGATCAGCCACGACATCAGTGCAAGATCAGCCAAGTGATCAGTACATGATCAGCCACGTGATCAGTGCATGATTTAGCCACATGATCATTACATGCACAGTCACGTGATCAGTGTATGATCAGCTTCAGTGATCAGTGGATGATCAGCCACGAGATCAGTGCATGATCAGGCACGTTATCAGTGTATGATAGCCAGGTTATCAGAGCATGAATCAACCACGTGATCAGTGCATGATCAGCCACGTGATCAGTTCATGCACAGTCAAGTGATCAGTGGTATTCTCAGCTTCGTGATAAGTGCATGATCAGTCAAGTGATCAGTGTATGATCAGCCACGTAATCAGTGTATGATCAGCTTCGTGATCAGTGCATGATTAGTAACGTGAGCAGTGCATGATCAGGCACGTGATCAGTGCATGATCAGTCAGCTGATCAGTGCATGATCAGTCACGTGATAAGTGCATAATCAGTCACGAGATCAGTGCATGATCAGTCACGTGATAAGTGCATGATCAGGGACGTGATCAGTGCCATTGATCCGTCACGTCATCAGTGTATGATCACCAGGTTATCAGTGCATGATAGCCACGTGACCAGTGCATGTTCAGTCTCGAGATCAGTTGCATAATCATCCATGGGATCAGTGCATGATAGCTACGGGATCTGTGCATGATCAGCCACTTAATCAGTGCATGATTCAGCCACATGATCACTGTATGGTCAGCCACGTGATCAGTGCATGTGCAGTCACGTGATCAGTGTATGATCAGCCATGTGTTCAGTGCATGATAGACAAGTGATCAATGCATGATATCTACGTGATCAGTGGCATGCTCAGTCACATGAGCAGTGCAGGATCAGCCACGTTATCATTGCCTTCAATAACGTGATCAGTGAATGTGCAGTCACGTGATTTGTGCAACAGCAGTCACATGATCAGTGTATGATCAGCCACGTGTTCAGTGCATGATAGATACGTGATAAGTGCATGATAGCCACGTGATCATTGCCTACAAATACGTGAACAGTGCATGATCAGCCACGTGATCAGTGCATGCACAGTCACGTGATCAGTGTAAGATCAGCTTCATGATCAGTGCATGATGAGTTACGTGATCAATGTATGATTAGCCACGTGGTCAGTGCATGATAGCCACGTGATCAGTGCATGATCAGTCACGAAATCATGGCATGGGAACTCATGTGATCAGTGCATGACAGCTACGCAATCAGTGCCTAATCAGCCCACGTGATCAGTGCATGATAGCCACGAAAACAGTACATGGACAGGTACGTGATCAGTTCATGCGCAGTCACGTGATCACTGCATGATAGACAGGTGATCAGTGCATGATAGCCACGTGATCCGTGCATGATCTGTCACGTGATCAGTGTATGCACAATCACGTGATCAGTGTATGATCAGCCACGTGATGAGTGCATGGTCAGGCTCTTGATCAGAGCATGATCAGTCATGTGATCATTGTATGATCCTCCACGCGATCAGTGCATGATCAGCCACGTGATCACTGTATTATCAGCCACGTGATCAGTGCATGATCCACAACGTGATTAATGCATGATCAGCCACGTGATCAGTGTATGACCAGCCACGTGATCAGTGCACGATCACCCACCTGAGCAGTGCATCATAAACCATGTGATCAGTGCATGCATAGTCACGTGATTATGCATGATCAGTCACCTGATCAGTGCATGATCAGGCACGTGATCAGTGCATTATCAGGCACGTGATCAGCTCATGATCAGTCTCGTGATCAGTGTATGATCAGCCACGTGATCAGTGCATGATAGCCACGTGATCAGTTCATGATCAGTCACGTAATTAGTGAATTTTCTGTCACTTGATCAGTGTATAATATCCACGTGATGAGTTCATCCGCCGTCATGTGATCAGTGCATGATACGCAATGTGATCAGTGCATGATCTGTCACGTGATCATGGCATGCGCAGTCATGTGATCAGTGCATGACAGCTACACAATCAGTGCATAATCAGTCACTTGATCAATGCATGATCAGCCACTTGATCAGTGCATGATAGCCACGTAAACAGTGTATGAACAGGTACGTGTTCAGTTAATGCACAGTCACGTGATCAGTGCATGATAGAAACGTGATCAGTGCATGATAGCCACGTGATCAGTGCATGATCTGTCACGTGATCAGTGCCTGCGTAGTTCATGTGATCAGTGTATGGTCAGCCATGTGATCAGTGCATGACAGCCACTTGATCAGAGCATGGTAAGCAACGTGATTAGTGCATGATCAGCCACGTGATCAGTGCATGATCAGCCATGTGATCAGTGCATGCACAGTTAGGTGATCAGTGTATGATCAGCTTCGTGATCAGTGCATGATCAGCCACGTGATCAGTGCATGATCAGCCACATGATCAGTGCATGATCAGCCATGTGATCAGTGCATGCACAGTCACTGATCAGTGTATGATCAGGTTCGTGATCAGTGCATGATCAGCCAGTTGATTAGTGCATGAACAGTCACGTGATAAGTGCATGATCAGGCACGTGATCAGTGTATGATCAGTCACGTGATCAGTGTATGATCAGCCTGGTGATCAGTGCATGATAGCCACGTGACCAGTTCATGATGCGTATTAAGATCAGTGAATGATCAGCATGGGATCACTGCATGATAGCCATGTGATCAGTGCATGAAAGCTACGTGATCAGTGCATGATCAGCCATGTAATCAGTGCATGATCAAGCCACGTGATCACTGTATGGTCAGCCACGTGATCAGTGAATGTGCAGTCACGTGATAATTGTATGATCAGCCATGTGTTCAGTGCATGATAGACACGTGATCAATGTATGATATCTACGTGATCAGTGCATGTCCAGTCACATGAGCAGTGCATGATCAGCCACGTGATAAGTGCATGATAAGCAACGTGATCAGTGTATGATCAGCCACGTGATCAGTGAATGATCTCCAACGTGATTAGTGCAATGATCAGCCACGTGGTTAGTGTATGATTAACCACGTGATGAGTGCATGATCTGCCACATGATCTGTGCATGATCAGCCACGTGATCAGTGCATGCACAGGCACGTGATCAGTTTAAGATCAGCTTCGTGATCAGTGCATATGAGTTACGTGATCATGTATGATTAGCCACGTGATCAGTGCATGATAACCACGTGATCAGGGCATGCGAACTCATGTGATCAGGCATGACAGCTACGCAATCAGTGCATAATCAGTCACGTGATCAATGGAGATCAGCCACGTGATCAATGCATGAGAGCCACGAAAACAGTGCATGAACACGTACGTGATCAGTTCATGGCATCACGTGATCAGTTCACGTAGACAGGTGATCAGTGCATGATAGCCACGTGATCAGTTCATGTGCAGTCACATGATCAGTGTATGATCAGCCACGTGATCAGTGCATGATAGCCACCTGAGCAGTGCATGGTAGCCACGTGATCAGCGCATGATCAGCCACTTGATCTGTGCATAATCAGCCATGTGCTCAGTGCATGCCCAGATACGTGAATAGTGTATGATCAGTCAGGTGATCAGGCATATCAGACAGTGATCAGTGCATGATCAGTCACTGATCAGTGTATGATCAGCCACGTGATCAGTGCATGATAACCACATGACTAGTGCCTGATAAGTCACGGATCAGTGCATATCAGCACGGATCATGCATATAGCCATGTGATCAGTGCATTAGCTAGTATCTGTGCATGATCAGCCACTTCAGTGCATGATCAGCCATTTGATCTCTGTATGATTAGCCACGTGATCAGTACATGATAGCCACGTGAATCAGTGCATGAATCATTCATGTGATTAGTGCATGATCTGTCACTTGAGCAGTGTATAATGTCCACGTGATCAGTTCATGTGCTGTCATGTGATCAGTGCATGATGCGCAACGTGATCACTGCATGATTAGCCACGTGATCAGGGCATGCACAGTCCGTGATCAGTGCATGATCAGTCACTTGATCAGTGTATGATCAGCCAGGTGATCAGTGCATGTTAAGCCACGTGACCAGTGCATGATCAGTATCGAGATCAGTGCATGATCAGGCATGTGATCAGTGCATTGATAGCAACCTGATCAATGCATTGATAAGCAAACGTGATTAGTGCAAGATCAGCCACATGATCAGTGTACGATCAGACACGTGATCAGTGCATGATCAGTCACGTGATCAAGTATATGATCAGCACGGATCAGGGCATGATAGCCACGTGATTAGTGCATGATCAGCCACGTGATCAGTGCATGCACAGTCACGAGATCAGTGTATGAATCAGCTTCGTAATCAGTCCATGATCAGCCACGTGATCAGTGCACCATCAGGCACGTGAAAGAGTGCATGATCAGTCACGTGAATCAGTGTATGATCAGCCACGTAATCAGTGCATGATCACCACGTGTTCAGTGCAAGATCAACCGTTGTCAGTGCACGCACAGTCACGTGATCAGTGTATGATCAGCCACGTTATCAGAGCATGATCACCCACGTGATCAGTGCATGATAGGCACGTGAGAGTGCATGATTAGTCACGTGATCAGTGTATGATAGCCAGGTTATCAGTGCATGATCAGCCACGAGATCAGTGCATGATAAGCCACGTGATCAGTGCATGATCTTTCACGTGATCAGTGCATGCGCAGTCATGTGATCAGTGTATGTTCAGCCATGTGATCAGTGCATGCACAGTCACGTGATCAGTGTATGATCAGCTTCGTGATCAGTGCATGATCAGCCACGTGATCAGTGCATGATCAGTCACGTAATAAGTGCATGATCAGCCATGTGATCAGTGCATGCACAGTCATGTGATCAGTGTATGATCAGCTTCATGATCAGTGCATGATCATCCACGTGATCATTTCATGATCCGTCACGAGATCAGTGCATGATCAGTCAGGAAATCAGTGCATGATCAGCCATGGGATCAGTGAATGATAGCCATCTGTTCAGTGCATGATAGCTACGTGATCAGCGCATGGTCAGCCACGTAATCAGTGCATGATCAGCCACGTGATCAGCTGTATGATAGCCACGTGATCAGTGCATGTTCAGTCACGTGATCAGTGTATGATCAGCCATGTGTTCAGTGCATGATCAGTCACGTGATCAGTGTATGATCATCCAATAATCAGTGTACATGCAGTCACGTGATCAGTGCAAGATCAGTCACGTGATCAGTGCGTGATCATTCACGTGATCAGTGTATGATATCCACATAATCAGTGCATGAGCAGTCACGTGATCAGTGCAATGATCGACATGTGATCAGTGCATGGGAAGTCACGTGGTCAGTTATGATCAGCCACGTGATCAGTGCATGATAGCCACCTGATCAGTGCCTGATAAGCATCGTGATTAGTGCATGATCAGACACGTGATCAGTGCTTGATCAGTCACGTGATCAGTGCTTGATCAGTCACGTGATCAGTGTATGATCAGCCACGTGATTCATTGCATGATAGCCACCTGATCAGTACAATGATAAGCAACGTGTTTTAGTGCATGATCAGCCACGTGATCAGTGTATGATCAGTGCATGCGCAGTCACGTGATCAGTGTATGATCAGACACGTGATCAGTGCTTCATCAGTCACGTGATCAGTGCATGCGAAGTCACGTGCTCAGTGTATAATCAGACACGTGATCAGTGCATGATAGCAACCTGATCAGTGCATGACAAGCAACGTGATTAGTGCATGACCAGCCAGTGATCAGTGTATTATCAGCCACGTGATCAGTGCATGATCAGCCACGTGATCACTGCATGATAGCCACGTGATCAAATTGCCTACAATGACGTGATCAGTGCATGTGCAGTTCACGTGATCAGTGCATGATAGCCACGGTGATCAGTGCATGATCAGTCACGTGATCAGTTGTATGATCATCCACGTGATCACTGCATGGCGCACTCTCGTGATCATTGCATTATAGCCACGTGATAAATTCTTGATGAGTCACATGATCAGCACTATTCAGACACGAGATCACTGCATGCTAAGTCACGTTATAAGTTTCATGATCAGCCATGTGATTAGGGCATGATCAGCCACGTGATAAATGCATGCAAAATCAAGTGATCAGTGCCCGATAGCCACGTGATCTGTGCATGATCAGTCACGTGATCAGTGTATGATCAGCCACATGATCAGTGGCATGATAGATACGTGACCAGAACATGATTAATCAGTACATGATCAGTCACGTGATCAGTGTATGATCAGCCACGTGATCAGTGCATGATCAGCCACGTGATCAGTGCATGCACAGTCATGTGATCAGTGTAATGATCAGCATCATGATCAGTGCATGATCAGCCACGTGATCAGTGCATGATAGCCACGTGATCAGTGCATAATCAGACACGTTATCAGTGTATGATCACCACGTGATCAATGCATGATAGCCACCAGATCAGTGCATGGATCCGTCACGTGATCAGTTGCATGATCTGTCACGAGATCTGTTGTATGATATCCTTGTGATTAGTTCATGCGCAGTCATGTGTTCCGTGCATGATAGCTACGTGATCAGTGCATGATCAGCCACGTGATCAGTGCATGATGAGGCACGTGATCAGTGCATGATCTGTCATGTGATCACTGTATGATCAGCCACGACATCAGTGCAAGATCAGCCAAGTGATCAGTACATGATCAGCCACGTGATCAGTGCATGATTAGCCACATGATCATTTACATGCACAGTCACGTGATCAGTGTATGATCAGCTTCGTGATCAGTGGATGATCAGCCACGAGATCAGTGCATGATCAGGCACTTTATCAGTGTATATAGCCAGGTTATCAAGAGCATGATCAACCACGTGATCAGTGCATGATCAGCCACGTGATCAGTTCATGCACAGTCAAGTGATCAGTTTTCTCAGTTCGTGATAAGTGCATGATCAGTCAAGTGATCAGTGTATGATCAGCCACGTAATCAGTGTATGATCAGCTTCGTGATCAGTGCATGATTAGTCACGTGAGCAGTGCATGATCAGGCACGTGATCAGTGGCATGATCAGTCACGTGATCAGTGCATGATCAGTCACGTGATAAGTGCATAATCAGTCACGAGATCAGTGCATGAATCAGTCACGTGATAAGTGCATGATCAGGGACGTGATCAGTGCATGATCCGTCACGTCATCAGTGTATGATCAGCCAGGTATCAGTGCATGATAGCCACGTGACAGTGCATATCAGTCTCGAGATCAGTGCATAATCATCCATGGGATCAGTGCATGATAGCTACGGGATCTGTGATGATCAGCCACTTAATCAGTGCATGATCAGCCACATGATCACGTATGGTCAGCCACGTGATCAGTGCATGTGCAGTCACGTGATCAGTGTATGATCAGCCATGTGTTCAGTGCATGATAGACAAGTGATCAATGCATGATATCTACGTGATCAGTGCATGCTCAGTCACATGAGCAGTGCAGGATCAGCCACGTTATCATTGCCTTCAATAACGTGATCAGTGAATGTGCAGTCACGTGATTTGTGCAACAGCAGTCACATGATCAGTGTATGATCAGCCACGTGTTCAGTGCATGATAGATACGTGATAAGTGCATGATAGCCACGTGATCATTGCCTACAAATACGTGAACAGTGCATGATCAGCCACGTGATCAGTGCATGCACAGTCACGTGATCAGTGTAAGATCAGCTTCATGATCAGTGCATGATGAGTTACGTGATCAATGTATGATTAGCCACGTGGTCAGTGCATGATAGCCACGTGATCAGTGCATGATCAGTCACGAAATCATGGCATGGGAACTCATGTGATCAGTGCATGACAGCTACGCAAATCAGTGCCTAATCAGCCACGTGATCAATGCACGATCAGCCACGTGATCAGTGCATGATAGCCACGAAAACAGTACATGGACAGGTACGTGATCAGTTAGCACAGTCACGTGATCACTGCATGATAGACAGGTGATCAGTGCATGATAGCCACGTGATCCGTGCATGATCTGTCACGTGAATCAGTGTATGCACAATCACGTGATCAGTGTATGATCAGCCACGTGATGAGTGCATGGTCAGGCTTGATCAGCATGATCAGTCATGTGATCATTGTATGATCCTCCACGCGATCAGTGCATGATCAGCCCACGTGATCACTGTATTATCAGCCACGTGATCAGTGCATGATCCACAACGTGATTAATGCATGATCAGCCACGTGATCAGTGAATGACAGCCACGTGATCAGTGCACGATCACCCACTGAGCAGTGCATCATAAACCATGTGATCAGTCATGCATAGTCACGTGATTAGTGCATGATCAGTCACCTGATCAGTGCATTCAGGACAGTGATCAGTGCATTATCAGGCACGTGATCAGCTCATGATCAGTCTCGTGATCAGTGTATGATCAGCACGTGATCAGTGCATGATAGCCACGTGATCAGTTCATGATCAGTCACGTAATTAGTGAATTTTCTGTCACTTGATCAGTGTATAATATCCACGTGATGAGTTCATGCAGCCGTCATGTATCAGTGCATGATACGCAATGTGATCAGTGGCATGATCTGTCACGTGATCATGGCATGCGCAGTCATGTGAATCAGTGCATGACAGCTACACAATCAGTGCATTATCAGTCACTTGATCAATGCATGATCAGCCACTTGATCAGTGCATGATAGCCACGTAAACAGTGTATGAACAGGTACGTGTTCAGTTAATGCACAGTCACGTGATCATGCATGATAGAACGTGATCAGTGCATGATAGCCACGTGGATCAGTGCATGATCTGTCACGTGATCAGTGCCTGCGTAGTCATGGATCAGTGTATGGTCAGCCATGTGATCAGTGCATGACAGCCACTTGATTCAGAGCATGGTAAGCAACGTGATTAGTGCATGATTAGCCACGATGATCAGCGCATGATCAGCCACGTGATCAGTGCATGATCAGCCATGTGATCAGTGCATGCACAGTGAGGTGATCAGTGTATGATCAGCTCGTGATCAGTGCAATGATCAGCCACGTGATCAGTGCATGATCAGCCACGTGATCAGTGCATGATCAGCCATGTGATCAGTGCATGCACAGTCACCGTGATCAGTGTATGATCAGGTTCGTGATCAGTGCATGATCAAGCCAGTTGATTGTGCATGAACAGTCACGTGATAGTGCATGATCAGGCACGTGATCAGTGTATGATCAGTCACGTGATCACGTGTATGATCAGCCTGGTGATCAGTGCATGATGCCACGTGACCAGTTCATGATGCGTATTAAGATCAAGTGCATGATCAGGCATGGGATCACTGCATGATAGCCATGTGATCAGTGCATGAAAGCTACGTGATCAGTTGCATGATCAGCCATGTAATCAGTGCATGATCAGCCACGTGATCACTGTATGGTCAGCCACGTGATCATGTGAATGTGCAGTCACGTGATAATTGTATGATCAGCCATGTGTTCAGTGCATGATAGAACTGATCAATGTATGAATCTACTGATCAGTGCATGTCCAGTCACATGAGCAGTGCATGATCAGCCACGTGATAAGTGCATGATAAGCAACGTATCAGTGTATGATCAGCCACGTGATCAGTGAATGATCTCCAACGTGATATAGTGCATGATCAGCCACGTGGTTAGTGTATGATCTGCGACGTGATCAGTGCATGATGAGCGACGTGATCAGTGTATGATCAGCCACGTGATCAGGAATGATCTGCAACGTGATTAGTGCATGATCAGCCACGTGGTTAGTGTATGATTACCACGTGATGAGTGCATGATCTGCCACATGATCGTGCATGATCAGCCACGTGATCAGTGCATGCACAGGCCGTGATCAGTTTAATCAGCTTCGTGATCAGTGCATGATGAGTTACGTGATCAATGTATGATTAGCCACGTGATCAGTGCATGATAACCCACTGATCAGGGCATGCGAACTCATGTGATCAGTGCATGACAGCTACGCAATCAGTGCATAATCAGTCACGTGATCAATGGAAGATCAGCCACGTATCAATGCATGAGAGCCACGAAAACAGTGCAATGAACAGGTACGTGATCAGTTCATTTTCAGTCACGTTATCAGTTCACGGTAGACAGGTGATCAGTGCATGATAGCCACGTGATCAGTTCATGTGCAGTCACATGATCATGTATGATCAGCCACGTGATCAGTGCATGATAGCCACCTGAGCAGTGCATGGTAGCCACGTGATCAGGCATGATCAGCCACTTGATCTGTTGCATTAATCAGCCATGTGCTCAGTGCATGCCCAGATACGTGAATAGTGGTAGATCAGTCAGGTGATCAGTGCATGATCAGACACGTGTCAGTGCATGATCAGTCACGTGATCAGTGTATGATCAGAAACGTGATCAGGCATGATAACCACATGACTAGTGCCTGATAAGTCACGGATCAGTGCATGATCAGCCACGGGATCAGTGCATGATAGCCATGTGATAGTGCATGATAGCTACGTGATGTTGCATGATTAGCCACGTTATCAGTGCATGATCAGCCATTTGATCTCTGTATGATTAGCCACGTGATCAGTACATGATAGCCACGTGATCAGTGCATGATCATTCTGTGATTAGTGCATGATCTGTCACTTGAGCAGTGTTAATGTCCACGTGATCAGTTCATGTGCTGTCATGTGATCAGTGCCATGATGCGGCAACGTGATCACTGCATGATTGCCACGTGATCAGGGCATGCACAGTCACGTGATCAGTGCATGATCAGTCACTTGATCAGTGTATGATCAGCCAGGTTCAGTGCATGGTTAGCCACGTGACCAGTGCATGATCAGTATCGAGATCAGTGCAGATCAGGCATGTGATCAGTGCATGATTGCAACCTGATCAATGCATGATAAGCAACGTGATTAGTGCAAGATCAGCCACATGATCAGTGTACGATCAGACACGTGTCAGTGATGATCAGTCACGTGATCAGTATATGATCAGCAACGTGATCAGGGCATGATAGCCACGTGATTAGTGCATGATCAGCCACGTGATCAGTGCATGCACAGTCACAGATCAGTGTTTATTGATCAGCTTTCGTAATCAGTCCATGATCAGCCACGTGAATCAGTGCACCATCAGGCACGTGAAGAGTGCATGATCGTCACGTGATCAGTGTATGATCAGCACGTAATCAGTGCATGATCACCACGTGTTCAGTGCAAGATCAACCACGTTGTCAGTGCACGCACAGTCACGTGATCAGTGTATGATCAGCCTCGTTATCAGAGCATGATCACCCACGTGATCAGTTGCATTGTCAGGCACGTGAAGAGTGCATGATTAGTCACGTGATCAGTGTATGATAGCCAGGTTATCAGTGCATGATCAGCCACGAGATCAGTGCATGATAAGCCACGTGATCAGTGCATGATCATTCACGTGATCAGTGCATGCGCAGTCATGTGATCAGTGTATGTTCAAGCCATGGTGATCAGTGCATGCACAGTCACGGTGATCAGTGTATGATCAGCTTCGTGATCAGTGCATGATCAGCCACGTGATCAGTGCATGATCAGTCACGTAATAAGTGCATGATCAGCCATGTGATCAGTGCATGCACAGTCATGTGATCAGTGTATGATCAGCATCATGATCAGTGCATGATCATCCACGTGATCATTTCATGAATCCGTCACGAGATCAGTGCATGATCAGTCCAGGAAATCAGTGCATGATCAGCCATGGATCAGTGAATGATAGCCATCTGTTCAGTGCATGTAGCTACGTGATCAGCGCATGGTCAGCCACGTAATCAGTGCCATGATCAGCCACGTGATCACTGTATGATAAGCCACGTGATCAGGGCATGTGCAGTCACGTGATCAGTGCATGATAGCCACGTGATCCGTGCATGATCTGTCACGTGATCAGTGTATGCACAATCACGTGATCAGTGTATGATCAGCCACGTGATGAGTGCATGGTCAGGCTCTTGATCAGAGCATGATCAGTCATGTGATCATTGTATGATCCTCCACGCTATCAGTGCATGATCAGCCACGTGATCACTGGATTATCAAGCAAGGGATCAGTGCAATGATCCACAACGTGATTAATGCATGATCAGCCACGTGATCAGTGTATGACCAGCCACTGATCAGTGCACGATCACCCACCTGAGCAGTGGCATCATAAACCATGATCAGTGCATGCATAGTCACGTGATTAGTGCATGATCGTCAACCTGATCAGTGCATGATCAGGCACGTGATCAGTGCATTATCAGGCACGTGATCAGCTCATGATCAGTCTCGTTGATCAGTGTATGATCAGCCACGTGAATCAGTGCATGATAGCCACGTGATCAGTTCATGATCAGTCACGTAATTAGTGAATTTTTCTGTCACTTGATCAGTGTTATATATCCACGTGATGAGTTCATGCGCCGTCATGTGATCAGTGCATGATACGCAATGTGATCAGTGCATGATCTGTCACGTGATCATGGCATGCGCAGTCATGTGATCAGTGCATGACAGCTACACAATCAGTTGCTAAATCACGTCACTTGATCAATGCATGATCAGCCACTTGATCAGTGCATGATAGCCACGTAAACAGTGTATGAACAGGTACGTGTTCAGTTAATGCACAGTCACGTGATCAGTGCATGATAGAAACGTGATCAGTGCATGATAGCCACGTGATCAGTGCATGATCTGTCACGTGATCAGTGCCTGCGTAGTCATGTGATCAGTGTATGGTCAGCCATGTGATCAGTGCATGACAGCCATTGATCAGAGCATGGTAAGCAACGTGATTAGTGCATGATTAGCCACGTGATCAGCGCATGATCAGCCACGTGATCAGTGCATGATCAGCCATGTGATCAGTGCATGCACAGTGAGGTGATCAGTGTATGATCAGCTTCGTGATCAGTGCATGATCAGCCACGTGATCAGTGCATGATCAGCCACGTGATCAGTGCATGATCAGCCATGTGATCAGTGCATGCACAGTCACGTGATCAGTGTATGATCAGGTTCGTGATCAGGCATGATCAGCCAGTTTGATTAGTGCATGAACAGTCACGTGATAAGTGCATGATCAGGCACGTGAATCAGTGTATGATCAGTCACGTGATCAGTGTATGATCAGCCTGGTGATCAGTGCATGATAGCCACGTGACCAGTTCATGATGCGTATTAAGAT
>NW_020192173.1:0-11762 GCF_002263795.3 Bos taurus | reverse complement strand
GCTCCTTGGAGACAACCTAGATAGGGAAGAAGAATCGATGGTAAGAAGAAGAGTTGCCGATGATTACTGATGTCAGGAGACTTCGCTGGAGTTAGATTCAGTTAGTAGAGCCGAGAGTACATACAGCGGAAGTCAACGACGACCCGAGTGAATCGATAGGTAAGCAGTCGATAAGAGAGCCGCGAGCAGCAGCCTGACACGGCAGATTGTATCGGATCACCCTCATTACGTAGACCCTGCCCGCCGCGCGGAGCCTCATCCCACGTGCCTGATACTGTCGTATCGCGTGGGGATTTTGGAGGGAGGTGGAGGTTGAATGATTATTTAGGTTATACTTTTTGTTAAATTATATAAATTATTGAGTTTTATTTTCATTATATTTTAGGAATTATTGTTCTTAGAAAAAAAAAATATTTGTAACATTTACATAAAGTCAAAAAAAATTTTATGTTGTTTAAGTTTTTGAAAATAAGTGTATTAAATTAATTATTAATGATTTATATAATATAGCTTTTTTTCATTTCTGATCTTTAACTAGTTGAACATATTCTGCAGCCGGCATGCGACCTCATAAATTTTTTTGTCATATGATCTAGTACTTAGATTTAGTAGTAAATAATTGAACTAAATAAATAATAGCTCAAAAAGATTTAAAAATAATAATGACTTATATAAAATAAGAAGTAAAAAGAAAACAGCTAATAAAAAAAGAATAAATATATTATATAGCTGAAAGCACTAAAGAATTTTATATTATCTTTAAAGTTTATCGCTTATAACATATCAAAATTAAGTTGTATTCGAACAAGACATATAAATTAAGTAATACAGTCGATTAAATAATTGTTTGTTTAGAGAGTAATTTAAGTGTTTAAAAAATTTATAATTTTATTATAAAATTAGAAATTAATTATATGCAGAGAGAGATAAGTTGCCTTTTAATTTCATGGCTGCAGTTACCATATGCAGTGATTTTGGAGCCCAAGAAAATACAGTCTGTCATTGTTTCCACTGTTCCCCCATCTATTTTCCATGAAGTGATGGGACCAGATGCCATGATCTTAGTTTTCTCAATGTTGAGTTTTAAGCCAACTTTTTCATTCTCCTCTTTCACTTTCATCAAGGGGTTCTTTAGTTCTTCTTCGCTTTCCGCCATAAGGGTGGTGTCATCTGCATATCTGAGGTTATTGATATTTCTTCTGGCAGTCTTGATTCCAGCTTGTGCTTTACCCAGCCCTGCATTCATGATTACCCTGCAGAAAATTGCCCCCAGTCTTTCCTGCCTTACTCTTATTCTGTTGTCATCAGGATTCTCTAGGTCATTTGCTTAGTTCCTATGGGTGATCTGTCGCTGACTCTGGAGTGTGAGCTCCTATTCAGGAACAGCATGGTCTGAACCAGGTGCTCAGTCAGTAATTGATGCTGTGTCCTGGGGGACCACTTCTGACCATGCCTCCTTCTCTTCTCCCCTTGCCCTCTGCCTCCCAGGCATACAGAGATGACTGTGCCAAGCTCTTCCCCTCATCCCAGCTTTTGCCATTGGAGTTTTCTTTACTTGGGACACCATCACCAGATCTCATACTGGAATCGTCTCACATTCTTCCAGGCTCTGTTCAAATATCACCTCTTTGAAGAGAGTTCTAGCTAAAATAGCCACTGTTCCACCTGCCCTCATTTTGGAATTTTGTGTGTGTGAATGTGTGTGTGTGTGTGCAGAAATTTGGCATGACAAAAGCAAAAATGCAGGTTTAGTTGTGCTTGTTCAGGTTGCTGAGGGCGTAAATAGGGAAAATATTAATAATTAAACAACCTTAAGAGTTGGCCTTCATTGTGCTTAACCACAATCACAGAAAAACAACTAATCTGATCACATAGACCACAGGCTTGTCTAACTCAATGAAACTATGAGCCATGTGGTGAAGGGCCACCCAAGATGAATGGGTCATGGTGGAGAATTCTGAAAAAACGTGATCCACTGGAGAAGAGAATGGCAAACTACTTCAGTATACTTGCCTTGAGAACCCCATCAACAGTATGAAAAGGCAAAAAGATAGATACTGAAAGATGAACTCCCCAGGTCGATAGGTGCCCAATATGCTACTGGAGATCAGTGGAGAAATAACCCCAGAAATAATGAAGAGATGGAGCCAAAGGAAAAACTACACCCAGTTGTGGATGTGACTGATGATGGAAGTAAAATCCGATGCTGTAAAGAACAATATTGCATGGGAACCTGGAATGTTAGGTGCATGAATCAAGGCAAACTGGAAGTGGTCAAAAAGATGGCAAGACTGAACATCGACCTTTTAGGAATCAGTGAACTAAAATGGATTGGAACAGGTGAATTTACCTCAGATGACAATTATATCTACTATTGTGGGGAAGAATCCCTTAGAAGAAATGGAATAGCCATCATAGTCAACAAAATAGTCTGAAATGCAGTACTTGGATGCAATCTCAAAAATGACAGAATGATCTCTGTTCGTTTCCAAGGCAAACCATTCAGTGTCACAGTAATCCAAGTCTATGCCCTGACTGGTATGCTGAAAAACTTGAAGTTGAATGGTTCCATGAAGACCTATGAGACCTTCTAGAACTGATACCCAAAAAAGATGTCCTTTTCATTATAGGGGAAGGAATGCAAAGGTTGGAAGTCAAGAAATACCTGGAATAATGGGCAAATTTGGCCATGGAGTACAGAATGAAGCAGGGCAAAGGCTAATAGAGTTTTGCTGAGAGAATATACTGGTCATAGCAAACACCCTCTTCCAACAACACAAGAGATGCCTCTACACGTGGACATCACCAGATGTCAATACTGGAATCAGACTGATTACACTCTTTGCAGTCAAAGATGGATAAGCTCTATACAGTCAGCAAAAACAAGACTGGGAGCTGACAGTGGCTCAGATCATGAACTCCTTATAGCCAAATTCAGACTTAAATTGAAGAAAGTAGGGAAAACCACTAGACCATTCAGATGTGACCTAAATCAAATTCCTTACGATTATACAGTGGAAGTGACAAATAGATTCAAGGGATTAGATCTGATAGAGTACCTGAAGAACTACAGACTGAGGTTCATGACATTGTACAGGAGAGAGGGATCAAGACCATCTCCAAGAAAAGAAATGCAAAAAGGCAAAATGATTGTCTGAGAGGGCTTACAAATAGCAATGAAAAAAAGAGAAGTGAAAGGCAAAGGAGAAAAGGAAAGATACACCTATTTGAATGCAGAGTTCCAAAGAACAGCAAGGAGAGATAAGAAAGCATTCTTCAATGATCAGTGCAAATGGACAAAATCAATAATGTGAACAACTAGAGATCTCTTCAAGAAAATTACGATTGTCAGGGAACTTTTCATGCAAAGATGGGCACAATAAGGGACAGAAATAGAATGGACCTCAAATATGCAGATGACACTACCCTTATGGCAGAAACTCAAGAACTAAAAAGCCTCTTGATGAAAGTGAAAGTGGAGAGTGAAAAAGTTGGCTTAAAGCTCAACATTCAGAAAAAGAAGATCATGGCATCCGGTCCCACCACTTCATGGGAAATAGATGGGGAAACAGTGGAAACAGTGTCAGACTTTATTTTTCTGGGCTCCAAAATCACTGCAGATGGTGACTGCAGCCATGAAATTAAAAGATGCTTCCTCCTTGGAAGGAAAGTTATGACCAACCTAGATAGCATATTCAAAAGCAGAGACATTACTTTGCCAACAATGATTCGTCAAGTCAAGGCTATGGTTTTTCCTGTAGTCATGTATGGATGTGAGAGTTGGACTGTGAAGAAGGCTGAGTGCTGAAGAATTGATGCTTTTGAACTGTGGTGTTAGAGAAGACTCTTGAGAGTCCCTTGGACTGCAAAGAGATCCAACCAGTCCATTCTGAAGGAGATCAGCCCTGGGTGTTCTTTGGAAGGAATGATGCTAAAGCTGAAACTCCAGTACTTTGGCCACCTCATGCGAAGAGTTGACTCATTGGAAAAGACCCTGTTGCTGGGAGGGATTGGGGGCAAGAGGAGAAGGGGATGACAGAGGATGAGATGGCTGGATGGCATCCCTGACTTGATGGACGTAAGTCTCAGTGACCTCCAAGAGTTGGTGATGGACAGGGAAGCCTGGCGTGCTGCGATTCATGGGGTCGCAAAGAGTCGGACATGACTGAGCGACTGATCTGATCTAATCTGATCTGAACAGAAGCACAAGATATTAAGGAGAGGTGCAAGAATATTCAGAAGAACTATACAAAAAAGGATATTCACAAACCATATAATCACGATGGTGTGATCCCTCACCTAAAGCCAGACATTCTGGAATGTGAAGTCAAGTGGGCCTTAGGAAGCATCACTACAAGCAAAGCTAGTGGAATTGATGGAATCCCAGTTGAGCTATTTCAAATCCTAAAGGATGATGCTGTGGAAGTGCTACACTCAATATGCTAGCAAATTTGGAAAACTCAGCAGTGGCCACAGGACTGGAAAAGGTCAGTTTTCATTTCAATCCCTAAGGAAGACAATGCCAAAGAATGCTCAAACTACCACACAATTGCGCTCGTCTCACGTGATAGCAAAGTGATGCTCAAAATTCTCCAAGCCAGGCTTCAACAGTACATGAACCGTGAACTTCCAGATGCTCCAAATGGATTTAGAAAAGGCAAAGGAACCAGAGATCAAATTGCCAACATCCGTTGGATCATCAAAAAAGCAAGAGAGTTCAAGAAAGCGATGAACTTCTGCTTAATTCAATATTCCAAAGCCTTTGGCTGTGTGGATCATAACAAACTGTGGGAAATTCTTCAAGAGATGGGAATACCAGACCACCTGACCTGCCTCCTGAGAAATCTGTATGCAGGTCAGGAAGCAACAGTTAGAATTAGACATGGAACAACAGACTGGTTCCAAATCTGGAAAGGAATACATCAAGGTTGTATATTGTCACCCTGCTTATTTAACTTATATGCAGAGTACATCATGAGAAATCCTGGACTGGATGAAGCACAAGCTGGAATCAAGTTTTCTTGGAGAAATATCAATAACCTCAGATATGTAGATGACACCACACTTATGGCAGAAATTGAAGAAGAACTAAATAGCCTCTTGATGAAAGTGAAAGAAAAGAGTGAAAAAGTTGACTTAAAGCTCAACATTCAGAAAACTAAAATCATGGTATCGGGTCCCATTACTTCATGGCATATAGATGGGGAAACAGTGGCTGACTTTATTTTCGGGGGCTCCAAAATCACTGCATATGGTGACTGCAGCCATGAAATTAAAAGATACTTGCTCCCTGGAAGAAAAGCTATGGCAAACCTAGACAGCATATCTAAAAGCAGGGACATTACAGTGCCAACAAAGTCCATCTAATCAGAGTTATGTTTTCCAGTTATCATGTATGGATGTGAGAGTTGGACTATAAAGAAAGCTGAGCACGGAAGAATTGATTCTTTTTAACTGTGGTGTTGGAGAAGACTCTTGAGAGTCCCTTGGAAGCAAGAAGACCCCAAGAAGTCCATTGTAAAGGAAATCAGTCCTGAATATTCATTGGAAGGACTGATGTTGAAGCTGAAATTCCAATACTTTGGTCATCTGATATGAAGAACTGACTCCTTTAAAAATACCCGCACTCTGGGAAAGATTGAAAGCAGGAGGAGAAGGGGATGATAGAGGATAAGATGGTTGGATGGCATCAGCGTCTCAATGGACTCAAATTTACTCAAATTTGAGTAAATTTGGGAGTTGGTGATGGACAGGAAGCCTGTCGCGCTGCAATCCATGGGGTCACAAAGAGTCGGACATGACTGAATGACTGAAGTGAGCGTATTATGCACCAAGGTACAATGACTTCCTTGCTTAACTCTCATCTCCTTAGGATTAGTTTTTCTTATCATCCTTACTTTACAGAACAGAAACTTTGAGTCTTAGAAAAGTTACCTGTTGAAGGTGACACGGCTCTTCATTGGCAGAAATACAGAATCATGTCAGTCAACAGAGCCTCCACTCTAACCATGATAATACCCACTGTGGGCTGCAGAGGCCTCATGGCAACACTTAAAGTCAACTTTGCAGGCCGGGTTTGGGCTTAGGTATGAGGATGGTATAGGGGGCCTTCCAGGCAGAGAGTACTACATGGGGAAAGGCAGGGATATGTATTCTTTGAGGAGGCAGAAGTGGGCCTGTGCACGTTGCTGAATGGAGTTTAACTGCTCCCTCTATCTGCTGAGATGTGTCTCTGAAGGTGGATTGTGAGATGGTGTCCTGGATATTCATCCCACCCTTTGGTGCTAGCAGAGGATGGGGGTTACACACACTGGCTCTGAACCAGAGAGACCTGTCTGAGTTCAGATCACTGCTTATTTGACACCTGACTCTGTTTGACTTCTGGTTGACTGTCCCTGAGCCTCAGGACACCGACTGTGACATTGGCATGCTGACAGTGTTGGCCTCATGGGCAATCCAAGTACAAAAACACACACGAAGCACCGACAGACTTGTACTGGGCATCCCAGTGTTCACTTGATAACCGTTGTCTCTTTCACACTCACAGCAACCTGGCAGTGGGAACGATTAGGGTATTGATGCAGAAATCACTGCTCAGAGAAATGAAGTGATGTCCCCAGGGCCTCACAGCTGGCAAGGGTCAGGTTGAAGAAGCTGTGTTCAGACTTAGGAGTCTGGCTCCAGTGCTGGGGACATGTCATCAGTTGGATGTTGCACAGAAAGTGCTCAGCACGGAGCCAGGCCCCTAAGAGGTACACACCACCGTGGGATTCAGAGCTAGGGTCCTTCTAGATTGTTCCAGTGACTGAGTGACAGACTCTAGCTTCATTCTGTTAGCCACAAGGGTGACATCCCTGCCTCTCTTTGACTTTCTAGGGATCAGTGACCTTTGAGGATATGGCCATGTCCTTCATTTCAAGTTCCTGGCCTAGAAGACCTAGCCCCAAGGACCCCATAGCAGGGGGTGATACTGCAGATCTGGAGGACCTGCTTTGACTGGGTAGGTCCTCCTCCACACCTCATGAAGGAACCCGCAGCCTCCTCCACTCTGCCTCATGCTCCAGGTGGGTTGGCCCTCCTTCCTCCCTATAGTTCCTGGCCTGTTTGGCTCTCACATCCTGCCTGGTCTTCCTGTGTCTCTACCACAGACTGGTGGAGCTAGAATCAAGTCCCCTTCAAAATGATTCAAAACAAAGGCAGGATTTATTACTAGTAGAAGGGAATAGGGTACAGTGCAGTATATTCCAGAAAGCAAGGGCCAAATGTCTAACTGGGCCCGGGAAAGACTGAAACCAAGAACTGAATGGAACAGTGATCTGCCTTGGCCTTGAGGTCTATCACTAGGGCTTCTCTCTGGGTCACTCGTGGTACTCTTAGGTGGGTGGTTATTTCTCCTGCAGTGAATTTGAGGCAGGATTTGGTTATCCAAGTTCTAACTCTGAAGCCCCTGGATTTCTTGCCTCCACTTTTTCACTAGTTCATGAAATGTCCATGAGCTCTGGCAGTCACCGTATTAGCCACTCGCACTGGCCCCTATTTTCCCAGGAGTAAATCCTCCCACTCACAGTCCTTCATCTCTATGGCCTACTTTCTCCATAGCTGCTGGCCTCATGCCAGGCTCTGAGCTGTTTCTTCCTTGGATAGCATTTAGGAGCCTGGGCTTTGCAGCCACGCTGCCTGGTGCCCAATCCCAGCTCTGCCATTCATGAGCTCTGTGACTTTGGACAAGTGACTTAACCTCCCTGTGCCTTAGTTACCTCATTGGTAAAATGGGGTAATATGTTATCTACTTCACATGGCTGTTGCCAAGGCTAATAAATTAATGTATGAAAAGGCTTAGAACACAGCCTGATGTTCACTGACTGCAGATGGACAGTTCTGATCCCTATTGCAATAGTCATCAACTATGGTTGCTGTTGTCATCATGCCTGGACTTGGTACCTTCCAAAGCCACATTGTGTAGTTGTGTGGATCAATATCACAGAGGCCAGCCACAGCCATACCTGGGCTCACATCTGGACTCGGCCACTCATCATTTCTGGACATGCCTTGTTGACAAATCAGTTCATGTCCCTGAGCCTCTGTGCCTTCATTCATGAAATGGTGCCTATCCCAGCACCTGTTTCCTGAGAAAAACCAGGAAAATCATTTCATAAAGGGCCTACAGCAAGAAGGACCTATGCAAGTCTTGGCTCAATGACTCAGTGATTCTTACCTCGTTCTGAAATGATGAGACTCCATGTCTTAGCCATGTAACTTCTCCAGATGAGTCCACAATTGGAACTAAGGTTAATGAATGCACTGAAGGTACAGCACACAGTCCATGAGATGTGGTAGCAACTCATAATGTTCATTTTGGTGCCACTAGGATTGGAATTCCCATGGCAGCGTGGCCAGGGAAACACCTGAAACTGTCTTGGCCTCAGTTTCTTCATCTGTGACTGGGACAATAGCAGCACTGGCCTGGTCGTGTATTATATAAATTACAATCAGTTCCTATTTGTATAGCTCTTAGGGAAGACCTGAACACATAGCAAGGACTGTCTGCATTTGTGTTAAGTAAGACAAAGGAATACATCCCACGTTTTCCCACCCAACCTCTAGTGGTCTTTTAGCCAGGAATTGGCCAGGCTAAGAACTGAACAGAAACCTGATGGCTCCCTTATCCCAGGTGGCCATGTGGTTCTCCCTGACAGAGCCCCATCCCTGGGCCTCAGTGTCCAGACAGTCTCTCCCAGGAGTCAGAACTTCCTCTTCCCTGGAATAACAGGTACATGTCAGCATAGGGATCTAGTCCTCCACCTTCTGCTTTCCGGAATGTGACTCTGGTCTAGGAAACCCCTATAGCTTGGGGAGGGTAAACATGTGGATGGCAACCAGCCTGTGCCACTCATCATTCATGAGACATCACCTGTGAGCCTCTTTTTCCTCATCTAGAAGATGGAATGATTCAGGCTGAGGTGAGCATTATCTTGTAAAGCACTTTTCACCATGCCTGACTCACTGTAAAATAACATGAACACCTCACTGAGTGTCCTATTAGTGGGTTAGTCCCCTTTCCACCTTCCCTAACCTTCTCCCAAGTTTTATTGTCCTCCATGGCTCTCAACACTTTCTAATAGATTTTAAAATTCACAAACTTATTTTTATTGCTTTGTTCCTTCATGGAATGTACATTCCAGAAACCCAGGGCCTTAGTTTGCTTTGGCTGCTCTCAGGGACACTGTCAAGAGAGAATGAACAGCCTGTGAGTCCTCCTATCTCTCTTGTTACTGCTCTATGGAGTCCTCAAGACTCCCGCCTGCCAGCACTGGTCAAGATGCACATGAAGCAGCAGCAGCCCAACTCAGTTTGCTCTAGAAAGCTCTCTTTACAATATTTAATGACAAAGAATGAAGAGAGGTAGACAATAAGGAGCAAGAAATGCACGTGTGACTTCTTTCTGACTTCTCACCATGCCTTTGAAGACTTATCACTGGTTATTTATTGACAGTATGGTAGGCAAATAATGACCCCGAGATGTGCACATGCCTTAACCCCTGGAACCTGTGAATAAGTTGTTACAACAGAAGATCAAGGATGCAGATGGCTTATCATAAAACAGAGAGGTTATCCTGGTTTGTCTCGGTGGTAACAGGGTAATCACAAGGATTCTTAAAAATGGAAGTGAGCAGCAGAAGACTCAATGTCAGGGTGATGTCATGTGAGATAGATTCCACTGGCCATTGCTGGCTCTAAAGATGAAGGAAAGGGGACATGAGCCAAAGAATCAGGCAACTGAGAGAAGGCAGAAAAGTCAAGAAAACAGATTCTCCCTTATAGCCTTCAGAAAGGAACACAGCCCTGCTGACACCTTGGTTTTAGCCCTGTGATGCCTGTGTTGGGCTTTTGACATACAGAATTGTTTGATAATAGGTTTGTATTCTTTTAAGCCACTAATGTTGTGGTAATATGTTACAGCAACAAAAGGAAACTAATACAGAGGGCAGGGGGTAGGTGTGGTTGGGAGAGGAAAGACCATCTTCCCCCTTATCTGTCTTTTATAATCATACACTGTCATCCAGTGTCAGGCATTGTTAGTTGAAGGCAGCTCCACAAACATTCATTGAAAGACCTCATTCCTTGAAAATGTTGCCTCTACCCTTGAGTAGCATATGTCTTTGTTTGAAGGCTTGACTTATGAAATATTTGAAACTTATGAGAAATCAGATACTAAATATAGTATTTTGTGCAATTATTTCATTATAACCATGGAGTTAATGATCTATAGACAAAAGAGCACACTTTTTTTTTTTTTTTTTGCAGCACTTAAAACTGTTTAGGGCTTTGATTAAAAACAAAATTATCAGTGTGGTTTGGAGTGCCTAGCACTGTCTCTTTCTTTTGGTCCTGGTCCATTGTCTGCTTATTGTTAATGTTCCGTGTGTAATGCAGATGATGGTATAGCTGTGTGGGCTTCCCTGTTGAGTCCCAATCCTTTCCTTTAGTAAGTGTTTCTCAACTTCCTTAGCCCTTGGTAGAGGGGCTTCTGGAAGCCCACCTCAGCAGCCATTTAGGGTTGAAAATAGAACTAGAAGAAAATCTAACACACAGCCGAGTTAAACTCACAATTAAATTAGAGAAACAAATATGGAGAAGTAATCTCATTATTTTATCTGATAAAAGATTGTATGAAGTGTTGCTGTCAAGTGACTACAATTTTAAGAGGCTGACCAGGGTGAACACAGACAGGAGTGTGTGGGTTTCACAGTTATCATTGGTGCCTTATCCTCACGCTGCTGTCACTGGTCAGGGTGTTTTGGAATTCCTTCTTTGCGATTATGCTGAAGCCAATTTTCAGAGCACATGGGACAGATACTCAGGGTTACCTCAGGTTAAAAAATGGCATGCCTTGATTTGCATTTCTCTGATAATGAGTGATGTTGAGCATCTTTTCATGTGTTTGTTAGCCATCTGTATGTCTTCTTTTGAGAAATGTCTATTTAGTTCTGAGGTACCACTTCACACCAGTCAGAATGGCTGCGATCCAAAAGTCTACAAATAATAAATGCTGGAGAGGGTGTGGAGAAAAGGGAACCCTCTTACACTGCTGGTGGGAATGCAAACTAGTACAGCCACTATGGAGAACAGTGTGGAGATTCCTTAAAAAACTGGAAATAGAACTGCCTTATGATCCAGCAATCCCACTGCTGGGCATACACACTGAGGAAACCAGAAGGGAAAGAGACACATGTACCCCAATGTTCATCGCAGCACTGTTTATAATAGCCAGGACATGGAAGCAACCTAGATGTCCATCAGCAGATGAATGGATAAGAAAGCTGTGGTACATATACACAATGGAGTATTACTCAGCCAGTAAAAAGAAAGAGAGAGATAGGTTATAACATGTGCTCCATCCTGAACCCTCCTCCCTCCTCCCTCCCATACCATCCCTCTGGTCGTCCCAGTGCACTAGCCCCAAGCATCCAGTATCGTGCATTGAACCTGGACTGGCATCTCATTTCTTACATGATATTTTACATGTTTCAATGCCATTCTCCCAAATCTTCCCACCCTCTCCCTCTCCCACAGAGTCCATAAGACTGTTCTATATATACAGTGTCTCTTTTGCTGTCTCGTACACAGGGTTATTGTTATCACTTTCTAAATTCCATATATATGTGTTAGTATACTGTATTGGTGTTTTTCCTTCTGGCTTACTTCACTCTGTATAATAGGCTCCAGTTTCATCCACCTCATTAGAACTGATTCAAATGAAT
>NW_020192172.1:0-18096 GCF_002263795.3 Bos taurus | reverse complement strand
CCACGTGAGCAGTGCATGACTAGCCCTGCTGATCAGTGCAATTGTCAGTTTTCGGAGCAGAGTATGATGCAGCCACTGTGATCATGCATGATAGCACGTGACTGCACTGCATGATGTGTCACATGATGCAGTGGTATCTCACTGTTAGTGCAGGCAGTTCATGCTGATGGCAGTGCAGTGACATAGACATGCAATGATACAGTGCATGAATCAGTCTTGGATCAGTGTATAACAACCACGTGATCAGTGCATGAGCGCAGGTAATGAGTGCATGATAGCCAGATGAACAGTGCATTATCAGTTCCACGTGATCAGTGTATGATCAGCCAAGTAATCAGTGCATGAGACCAACTGATAAGTGCAGACCAGTCAATCAGTGCATGGTCAGTCACGTGATCAGTGGCTGATCAGTCACTGAAGTGTATGATCAGCCACGGATCAGTGCCATGATATACCACATATCAGTGCATGATCAATCGTGATCAGTGCATGATCAGTCACGTGAGCAGTACATGGAGCTAGTGATCATTGCCTGATCAGCACGTGAGCCGCATGATAAGCCACGAGACTCAGTGCATGATCAGTCACGTGATCAGTGCATGTCAGTCACGTGAACAGTGCATGATAAGTCACCTGATCATGCATGATCAATTACGTGTATCAGTGCATGATCACTGCACGTGACCAGTAAGATGGTAGCTACGTGATCGATGCATGATCAGCCACGTGATCAGTGCATGGTAGCACCGTGATCAGTGCATGATAGCCAGTGTCAGTGCATTGATCAGTCCACGAGATAACGTGGTGATTCAGCCACGTGATCAGTCAATGTTATCCCACGTGATCAGTGCAGGATAGCCACGTGAATCACTCATGATACGTCAAATGATCGTACAGTGACAGTCACGTGATACCAGGTGTGATGGCCACGTGATTCAGTGCGTGATGAGCCACGTGATCCAGTTGCACATTGATCAGTCCACTGTGATCAGTGCATGATAGCCACGTGATTCATGCATGATCATAGTTACGAGAATCAGTGCAGGATATCCAAGTGACAGTTATATTAGTCACGTGATCATAGTGCAGATTAGTCACTGTGATCAGTGCATGAATCAGTCCAACCGTGATACGTGTTGATCAGTCCGACGTATAGTGCAAAGATACTCCAGGTGCAATGGATAGCCAGTACGTGATGTGCACGTGCTAGCTGATGTGGGCAGACAGTTACGTGAGCAGAGTTAGATCAGCCACTTGATCACTAATGATAGTCAAATGATCTGTAACACGACAGTACGTGATACGTTTGATTACAGCACGACGTGCTATGCAGCGTGATCAGTCAGTGTAAGTAGCAGGATGACCCCCTCCCATACAATATCCTTTCATGATTAGTCACATGATCTGGTACATTGATCATGTCACGTGATTACGTGTGTGATTGGCCGTGAGTCAGTGCGTATGAGGCCCATCGTGATCAGCTGCAATTATGCAACCACGTGAATCAGTGATGATATCCACGTGAACAGTGTATGATAGCCACGTGATCAGTGCATGATAGCCGACGTGATCACTTCATGATTGAAGGTCAAAATGATCTGTACATGATCAGTCACGTGATACGTGTGTGATGGCCACGTGATCATGGCGTAAGCTAATTGATCACAATTGATCAGCCTCGCTGATACTGGTCACTGATGCTCAGCACGCGTGAATCCGTGTAATGATAGCCGTACGTGCATGATAGCAGTGATTAAGTGCACCTGATATCATGTCAGCGACGAGATACGTGTGTGATCAGCCACGTGATCAGGTGCTGCAATCCACTTTAATCAAAGGCACGGATAGCCACGTGTTCACTTATGATTTAGTCAAATGAACCTGTAATGATTCACGTCACGTGATACTGTGTGTGACGGCCACGTTGAATCAGTGTCCGTATGAGCCCGTGAGTCAGTGCATGACAGCCACGTGAATCATGCAGTGATGCAGTCAGCTGGGATCATTCATTTGATTCAGCTCACTTGCGATCAGTGCATGGGCAGTCATGTGATCAATGCATGCATAGACGTGATCAGTGCATGAATCAGTCTCTCTGATCATGCGATGATCACATAGCTATCCATGTATCTGGTCACGTGAGTGATCATGCACTGATTCACGTAATTGATCATGCACTGATCAGGTGACTTATCATGCACTGTTCACGTGACCTGGACATGCACTGATCACGTGACTGATCATTGCACTGTTCTAGTGGCTATCATGCAGGGCTCACGTGGTTGATCAGGCAATGATCACGTAGCTCCCATGTACTGCTCACGTGACTGATCATGCACTGATCACGTGGCTATCATGCACCGATCTCGTGGCTATCATGCACGGCTCACGTGGCTGATCATGCAATGATCACGTAGCTACCATGTCCTGATCACGTGACTGATCATGCACTGATCATGTGACTGATCATGCACTGATCACGTGGCTTATCATGCACTGATCACCTGGCTATCATGGACTGCTCACGTGGCTGATCATGCAATGATCACGCAGCTACCATGTACTGGTCACATGACTGATCATGCACTTATCACGTAATTGATCATGCACTGATCACGTGACTGATCATGCAATGATCAGTTGGCTCTCATGCACTCATTACTTGGCTGATCATACACTGATCACGTGACTGATAATGCACTGATCATCTGGCTATCATGCTTTCATTACCTGGCTATCGTGCACTGATCATGCGGTTGATCACACACTGATCACGAGACTGATCATGCAGTGATCACGTCTATGTCATGCACTGATCACATGAATGCCCATGCACTGATCGTGTGGCTGATCATGCACTGATCCCATGACTGATCATGCACTGATCACGTGGCTTATCATGCACTGATCACGTGGCTATCATGCACTGCTCATGTGGCTGATCATGCAATGATCACGCAGCTACCATGTACTGGTCACATGACTGAACATGCACTGATCACCTGATTGATCATGCACTGATCACTTGGATATCATGCACTGATCACATGGCTGATCATACACTGTTCACGTGTCTGACCATGCACTGATCACGTGGCTGATCATACACTGCTCACGTAACTGATCATGCACTGATCACATGGCTATCATGCACTGATCACGTGGCTGAACATGCACTGTTCACGTGGCTGATCACACACCTGTCACGTGACTGATCATGCACTGATCACTTGGCACTCATGCACTGATCACTTGGCTGATCATACTCTGCTCACGTAACTGATCATGCACACATCACGTGGCTATCATGCACTGCTCACGTGGCTGGTCATGCAATGGTCACTTAGCTACCATATACTGGCCACGTGACTGATCATGCACTGATCACGTGGCTATCATGCTCTGCTCACGTGGCTGATCATGCAATGATTAGGTAGCAACCATGTACTGGTCACGTGACTGATCATGCACTGATCACGTAATTGATCCTGCACTGATCACGTGGCTCATCATGCACTGATCACGTGGCTGATCATGAACTGATCACGTGGCTATCATGCACTACTCACGTGACTGATCATGCAATGATCACGCAGCTACCATGTACTGGTCACATGACTGATCATGCACTGATCACGTGACTGATCATGCACTGATCACGTGGCTGATCATGCACTGATCACCTGGCTATCATGCACTGCTCACGAGGCTGATCATGCAATGATCACGCAGCTACCATGTACTGGTCACATGACTGATCATGCACTGATCACGTAATTGATCATGCACTGATCACGTGACTGATCATGCAATGATCAGTTGGCTCTCATGCACTGATTACTTGGCTGATCATACACTGATCACGTGACTGATAATGCACTGATCATCTGGCTATCATGCTTTCATTACCTGGCTATCGTGCACTGATCACGAGGTTGATCATACACTGATCACGAGACTGATCATGCACTGATCACGTCTATGTCATGCACTGATCACATGACTGCCCATGCACTGATCGCGTGGCTGATCATGAACTGATCCCGTGACTGATCATGCACTGATCACGTGGCTGATCATGCACTGATCACGTGGCTATCATGCACTGCTCATGTGGCTGATCATGCAATGCTCACGCAGCTACCATGTACTGGGCACATGACTCTTCATGCACTGATCACGTGACACATCATGCACTTATCACGTGGCTATCATGTACTACTCACGTGGTTGATCATGCAATGATCATGTAGCTACCATGAACCGGACACGTGACTGATCATACACCCATCAGGTGACTGCCCATGCACTGACCACGTGGATGATCATACACTGATAATATGACTGATCATGCAGTGATCACGGGGCTAACATGCACAGATCAAGTGGCTGATCATACTATGCTCCCGAAATTCATCATGCACTGATCACGTGGCTATCATGCACTGCTCACGTGGCCGATCATGCAATGCTCACGTAGCTACCATGTACTGGTCACGTGACTGATCATGCACTGATCACGTAATTGATCATGCACTGTTCACGTGATTGATCATGCACTGATCACGTGACTGATCATGCACTGATCACGTGGCTCTGATGCACTGCTAACGTGGATGATCATACAATGTTCACATAGCTACCATGTACTGGTCACGTGACTGATCATGCACTGATCACGTAATTGATCATGCAGTGATCACGTGGCTTATCATACACTGATAACCTGACTGATCATGCACTGATCACGTGACTGATCATGTGCTGATCATGTTTGCTATCATACACTGATCATGTGGCTGATCATACACTGATTACGTGCCTAGTCATGCACAGATCACGTGACTACTCATGAAGTGATCACGTGGCTATCATGCAATGATCACGTGGATATCATGCACTGATCATGTGGCTGATCACACACGTATCACGTGACTGATCATGCACTGATCACGTGGCTGATCATACACTGCTCATGTAACTGATTTTGCACTGATCACGTGGCTATCAGGCACTGATCACGTGGCTGAACATGCACTGTTCACGTAGCTGGTCACACACCTGTCACGTAACTGATCATGCACTGACCACGTCTATATCGTTCACTGATCACATGACTGCCCATGCAATGATCACATGGATGATCATACACTGAGCATGTGACAGATCATGCAGTGATCACGTGGCTATCATGCACAGATCAAGTGGCTGATCATACTCTGGTCCCGAAACTGATCATGCATTGATCACGTGGCTACCATGCACTGCTCACGTGGCTGATCATGAAATGATCACGTAGCTAACATATACTGGTCACGTGAGTGATCATGCACTGATCACATAATTGATCATGCACTGATCAGGTGACTTATCATGCACTGTTCACGTGACTGAACATGCACTGATCACGTGACTGATCATGCACTGATCTCGTGGCTATCATGCACGGCTCACGTGGCTGATCATGCAATGATCACGTAGCTACCATGTACTGGTCACGTGACTGACCATGCACTTATCACGTAATTGATCATGCACTGATCACCTGGTTTATCATGCACTGATCACGTGACTGATCTTGTACTGATCACGCGGCTATCATGCAATGCTCATGTGGCTGATCATGCAATAATCACGCAGCTACCATGTACTGGTCACATGACTGATCATGAACTGATCACGTGACTGATCATGCACTGATCACGTGGCTGATCATGCACTGATCACGTGGCTATCATGCACTGCTTACGTGGCTGATCATTCAATGATCACACAGCTACCATGTACTGGTCACATGACTGATCATGCACTGATCACGTAATTGATCATGCACTGATCACGTGATGATCATGAACTGATCAGTTTGCTCTCATGCACTGATTACTTGGCTGATCATACACTGATCACGTGACTGACAATGCACTGATCATCTGGCTATCATGCTTTCATTACCTGGCTATCGTGCACTGATCACGAGTTTGATCATACACTGATCACGAGACTGATCATGCACTGATCACGTCTATGTCATGCACTGATCACATGACTGCCCATGCACTGATCGCGTGGCTGATCATGAACTGATCCCGTGACTGATCATGCACTGATCACGTGGCTGATCATGCACTGATCACGTGGCTCATCACGCACTGATCACGTGGCCGATCACACACGTATCACGTGACTGATCATGTACAGTTCATTTGACTAATCATGAAGTGAACACGTGGCTATCCTGCACTGATAAAGTGGATATCATGCACTGATCACGTGGCTGATCACACACGTATCTCGTGACTGATCATGCACTGATCACGTGTCTATCATGCACTGATCACGTGGCTGATCATACACTGATCACGTGCCTGGTCATGCAGTGATCACGAGGCTATCATGCACTGATCAAGTGGCTCATCACGCACTGATCACGTGGCCAATCACACACGTATCACGTGACTGATCATGTACAGATCATTTGACTAATCATGAAGTGATCACGTGGCTATCATGCACTGATCACGTGGCTGATCATACACTGATCACGTGGATATCATGCACTGATCACGTGGTTGATAATGCACTGATCACGTGGCTCATCACGCACTGATCACGTGGCCAATCACACACGTATCACGTGACTGATCATGTACAGATCATTTGACTAATCATGAAGTGATCATGTGGCTATCCTGCACTGATCACGTGGCTATCATGCACTGATCACGTGGCTGATCACAACGTATCACGTGACTGATCGTGTACAGATCATTTGACTAATCATTTAGTGATCAAGTGGCTGATCATACTCTGCTCACGTAACTGATCATGCACACATCACGTGGCTATCATGCACTGATCACGTGGCTATCATGCACTGATATCTTGCACTGATCACGTAGCTGATCACACACGTATCACGTGACTGATCATGCACTGATCACGTGACTATCATGCACTGATCACGTGACTAATCATACACTGATCACTTGGATATCATGCACTGATCTCGTAATTGATCATGCACTGATCACGTGGCTATCATGCACTGATCACGTGACTGATCATGCACTGATCACGTGGCTCATCACGCACTGATCACGTGGCCGATCACACACGTATCACGTGACTGATCATGTACAGATCATTTGACTAATCATGAAGTGATCACGTGGCTATCCTGCACTGATCACGTGGATAACATGCACTGATCACGTGGCTGATCACACACGTATCTCGTGACTGATCATGCACTGATCACATGGCTATCATGCACTGATCACGTGGCTACCATGCACTGATCACGTGGCTGATCATGCAATGATCACGTAGCTACCATATACTGGTCACGTGCGTGATCATGCACTGATCACGTAATTGATCATGCACTGATCAGGTGACTTATCATGCACTGTTCACGTGACTGACATGCACTGATCACGTGACTGATCATGCACTGATCTCGTGGCTATCATGCACGGCTCACGTGGCTGATCAGGCAATGATCACTTAGCTCCCATGTACTGCTCACGTGACTGATCATGCACTGATCACGTAATTGATCATGCACTGATCATGTGGCTGATCATGCACTGATCCCGTGGCTGATCATACACTGATCACGTGACTGATCATGCACTGATCACGTGACTGACCATGCACTGATCATGTGACTGGTCATGCACTTATCAGTTGGCTCTCATGCACTGATTACTTGGCTGATCATACACTGATCACGTGACTGATAATGCACTGATCATCTGGCTATCATGCACTCATTACCTGGCTATCATGCACTGATCACGTGGTTGATCATACACTGATCACGAGACTGATCATGCACTGATCACATCTATGTCATGCACTGATCACATGACTGCCCATGCACTGAACACGTGGATGATCATACACTGATCATGTGACACATCATGCAGTGATCACGTGACTATCATGCACTGATCAAGTGGCTGATCATACTCTGCTCCCGAAACTGACAATGCACTGATCACGTGGCTATCATGCACTGCTCACGTGGCTGATCATGCGATGATCACATAGCTACCATGTACTGGTCACGTGAGTGATCATGCACTGATCACGTAATTGATCATGCACTGATCAGGTGACTTATCATGCACTGTTCACGTGACTGACATGCACTGATCACGTGACTGATCATGCACTGTTCTAGTGGCTATCATGCAGGGCTCACGTGGTTGATCAGGCAATGATCACGTAGCTCCCATGTACTGCTCACGTGACTGATCATGCACTGATCACGTGGCTATCATGCACCGATCTCGTGGCTATCATGCACGGCTCACGTGGCTGATCATGCAATGATCACGTAGCTACCATGTCCTGATCACGTGACTGATCATGCACTGATCATGTGACTGATCATGCACTGATCACGTGGCTTATCATGCACTGATCACCTGGCTATCAGGGACTGCTCACGTGGCTGATCATGCAATGATCACGCAGCTACCATGTACTGGTCACATGACTGATCATGCACTTATCACGTAATTGATCATGCACTGATCACGTGACTGATCATGCAATGATCAGTTGGCTCTCATGCACTCATTACTTGGCTGATCATACACTGATCACGTGACTGATAATGCACTGATCATCTGGCTATCATGCTTTCATTACCTGGCTATCGTGCACTGATCACGAGTTTGATCATACACTGATCACGAGACTGATCATGCACTGATCACGTCTATGTCATGCACTGATCACATGACTGCCCATGCACTGATCGCGTGGCTATCATGCACTGCTCATGTGGCTGATCATGCAATGATCACGCAGCTACCATGTACTGGTCACATGACTCTTCATGCACTGATCACATGACTGATCATGCACTGATCACGTGGCTATCATGTACTACTCACGTGGTTGATCATGCAATGATCATGTAGCTAACATGAAGCGGACACATGACTGATCATACACCCATCAGGTGACTGCCCATGCACTGACCACGTGGATGATCATACACTGATAATATGAGAGTTCATGCAGTGATCACGGGGCGAACATGCACTGATAAAGTGGCTGATCATAATCTGCTCCCGAAACTGATCATGCACTGATCACGTGGCTATCATGCAATGATCACGTAGCTACCATGTACTGGTCACGTGAGTGATCATGCACTGATCACGTAATTAATCATGCACTGATCAGGTGACTTATCTTGCACTATTCACGTGAGTGATCATGCACTGATCACGTGACTGATCATGCACTGACCTCGTGGCTATCATGCACGGCTCACGTGGCTGATCATGCAATGATCACGTAGCTCCCATGTACTGGTCACGTGACTGATCATGCACTGATCACGTAATTGATCATGCACTGATCATGTGGCTGATCATGCACTGATAACGTGGCTGATCATACACTGATCACGTGACTGATCATGCACTGATCACGTGACTGATCATGCACTGATCACGTGGCTATCATGCACTGATCACTTGGCTGGTCATACGCTGATCACGTGCCAGGTCATGCATGATCACGTGGCTGATCATGCACTGATCACGTGACTGATCATGCACCGATCACGTGGCTGATCATGCACTGATCACGTGGCTATCATGCACTGCTCACGTGGCTGATCATGCAATGATCATGTAGCAGCCATGTACTGGTCACGTGACTCATCATGCACAGAGCACGTAAATGATCATGCACTGTTCACGTGACTGATAATGTACTGATCACGTGACTGATCATGTACTGATCACGTGGTTATCATGCACTGCTCACGTGGCTGATCATGCAATGATCATGTAGCAACCATGTACTGGTCACATGACTGATCACACATGTATCACGTGACTGATCATGCACTGATCACGTGGCTCTCATGCACTGATCACGTGGCTATCATGCACTGATATCATGCACTGATTACGTGGCTGATCACACATGTATCAGGTGACTGATCATGCACTGATCACGTGACTATCATGCACTGATCACGTGGCTATCATGCTCTGATCACGTGGCTGATCATGCAATGATCACGTAACTACCATGTACTGGTCACTTGAGTGATCATGCACTGATCATGTAATTGATCCTGCACTGATCACGTGGATCAGCATGCACTGATCACATGGCTGATCACACAGGTGTCACGTGACTGATCATGTACAGATCACGTGACTAATCATGAAGTGATCACGTGGCTATCCTGCACTGATCACGTGGCTATCATGCACTGATTACGTGGCTATCATGCACTTCTCACGTGGCTGATCATGCTATGATCATGTAGCAACCATGTACTGCTCACGTGACTGATCATGCACTGATCACGTAGTTGATCCTGCACTGATCACGTGGCTCATCATGCACTGATCACGTGACTAATCATGCTGATCACGTGGCTATAATTCACTGATCACGTGGATTTCATGCACTGATTACGTTCCTGTCATGCACAGATCACGTGACTAATCATGAACTGATCACGTAGGTATCATGCTCTGATCACGTGGCTGATCATACACTGTCCACGTGTCTGAACATGCACTGATCACGTGGCTGATCATACTCTGCTCATGTAGCTGATCATGCACTGATCACGTGTCTATCATGCACTGCTCACGTGGCTGATCCTGCAATGATCACGTAGCTAACATGTACTGGTCACGTGACTGATCATGCAATGGTAACGTAATTGATCATGCACTGATCACGTGACTGATCGTGCCCTTATCACGCGACTGATCATGCACTGATCACCTGGCTCTCATGCACTGCTAAAGTGGATGATAATACAATGATCACATAGCTACCATGTACTGTTCACGTGACTGATCATGCACTGATCACGTAATTGATCATGCACTGATCACGTGGCTGATCATACACTCATCACGTGACTCATCATGCACTGATCACGTGACTGATCATGCGCTGATCATGTTTGCTACCATACACTGATAATGTGGCTGATCATACACTGATCACGTGCCTGGTCATGCACAGATCACGTGACTACTCATGAAGTGATCACGTGGCTATCATGCAATGATCACGTGGCTGATCAAACACATATCACGTGACTGATCATGCACTGATCACGTGGCTATCATGCACTGGTCACGTGGCTGATCATGCAATGATCACATAGCTACCATGTACTGGTCACGTGACTGATCATGCACTGCTCATGTAATTGATCATGCACTGATCACGTGGCTGATCATGCACTGATCACGTGACTCATCATGCACTGATCACGTGGCTGATCATGCACTGATCACGTGGCGATCATGCACTACTCACGTGGCTGGTCATGCAATGATCACGCAGCTACCATGTACTGGTCACATGACTGATCATGCACGGATCACGTGGCTGATCACACACGTATCACGTGACTGATCATGCACTGATCACGTGGATGATCATACACTGATCATGTGACAGATCATGCAGTGATCACGTGGCTATCATGCACTGATAAAATGGCTGATCATACTCTGCTTCCGAAACTGATCATGCACTGATCACGTGGCTATCATGCACTGCTCACGTGGCTGATCATGGCAATGATCATGTAGCAGCCATGTACTGGTCACGTGACTCATCATGCACAGAGCACGTAAATGATCATGCACTGTTCACCGTGACTGATAATGTACTGATCACGTGACTGATCATGTACTGATCACGTGGTTATCATGCACTGCTCACGTGGCTGATCATGCAATGATCATGTAGCAACCATGTACTGGTCACATGACTGATCACACATGTATCACGTGACTGATCATGCACTGATCACGTGGCTCTCATGCACTGATCACGTGGCTATCATGCACTGATATCATGCACTGATTACGTGGCTGATCACACATGTATCAGGTGACTGATCATGCACTGATCACGTGACTATCATGCACTGATCACGTGGCTATCATGCTCTGATCACGTGGCTGATCATGCAATGATCACGTAACTACCATGTACTGGTCACTTGAGTGATCATGCACTGATCATGTAATTGATCCTGCACTGATCACGTGGATCAGCATGCACTGATCACATGGCTGATCACACAGGTGTCACGTGACTGATCATGTACAGATCACGTGACTAATCATGAAGTGATCACGTGGCTATCCTGCACTGAATCACGTGGCGTATCATGCACTTCTCACGTGGCTGATCATGCTATGATCATGTAGCAACCATGTACTGCTCACGTGACTGATCATGGCACTGATCACGTAGTTGATCCTGCACTGATCACGTGGCTCATCATTGCACTGATCACAGTGAACTAATCATGCTGATCACGTGGCTATAATTCACTGATCACTTGGATTTCATGCACTGATTACGTTCCTGTCATGCACAGATCACGTGACTAATCATGAACTGATCATGTAGGTATCATGCTCTGATCACGTGGCTGATCATACACTGTCCACGTGTCTGAACAGCCAACTGATCACGTGGCTGATCATACTCTGCTCATGTAGCTGATCATGCACTGATCACGTGTCTATCATGCACTTGCTCACGTGGCTGATCCTGCAATGATCACGTAGCTAACATGTTACTGGTCACGTGACTGATCATGCAATAGGTAACGAATTGATCATGCACTGATCACTGACTATCGTGCCCTTATTCAACGCGACTGATCATGGCACTGATCACCTGGCTCTCATGCACTGCTAAAGTGGATGATATACAAGGATCACATAGCTACCATGTACTGTTCACGTGACTGATCATGCACTGATCACGTAATTGATCATGCACTGATCACGTGGCTGATCATACAGCTCATCACGTGACTCATCATGCACTGATCACGTGACTGGATCATGCGCTGATCATGTTTGCTACCATACACTGATAATGTGGCTGATCATTACACTGATCACGTGACTACTTCATAAAGTGATCACGTGGCTATCATGCAATGATCACGTGGCTGATCAAACACATATCACGTGACTGATCATGCACTGATCACGTGGCTATCATGCACTGATTCACGTGGCTGATCAAACACATATCACGTGACTGATCATGCACTGATCACGTGGCTTATCATGGCACTGATCACGTGGCTGATCATGCAATGATCACATAGCTACCATGTACTGGTCACGTGACTGATCATGCACTGCCATCATGTAATTGATCATGCACTGATCACCTGGTTTATCATGCACTGATCACGTGACTGATCTGTACTGATCACGCGGCTGATCATGCACTGATCACCTGGCTATCATGCAATGCTCATGTGGCTGATCATGCAATAATCACGCAGCTACCATGTACTGGTCACATGAACTGATCATGAACGATCACGTGACTGATCATGCACTGATCACGTGGCTGATCATGCACTGATCACGTGGCTATCATGCACTGCTTACGTGGCTGATCATTCAATTGATCACACAGCTACCATGTACTGGTCACATGACTGATCATGCACTGATCACGTAATTGATCCATGCACTGATCACGTGATGATCATGAACTGATCAGTTTGCTCTCATGCACTGATTACTCTGCTGATCATACACTGATCACGTGACTGACAATGCACCTGATCATCTGGCTATCATGCTTTCCATTACCTGGCTATCGTGCACTGATCACGAGGTTGATCATACACTGATCACGAGACTGATCATGCACTGATCACGTCTATGTCATGCCACTGATCACATGACTGCCCATGCACTGATCGCGTCGCTGATCATGCACTGATCCCGTGACTGATCATGCAACTGATCACGTGGCCTGATCATGCACTGATCACGTGGCTATCATGCACTGCTCCATGTGGCTGATCATGCAATGATCACGCAGCTACCATGTACTGGGTCACAATGACTCTTCATGGCACTGATCACATGACTGATCATTGCACTGATCACGTGGCTATCATGTACTACTCACGTGGTTGATCATGCAATGATCATGTAGCTAACATGAAGCGGACACATGACTGGATCATACACCCATCAGGTGACTGCCCATGCCACTGACCACGTGGATGATCATACACTGATAATATGAGAGTTCATGCAGTGATCACGGGGCGAACATGCACTGATAAAGTGGCTGATCATAATCTGCTCCCGAAACTGATCATGCACTGATCACGTGGCTATCATGCAATGATCACGTAGCTACCATGTACTGGTCAGGTGAGTGATCATGCACTGATCACGTAATTAATCATGCACTGATCAGGTGACTTATCTTGCACTATTCACGTGAGTGGATCATGCACTGATCACGTGGCTCATCATGCACTGATCACGTGACTAATCCATGCTGATCACGTGGCTATAATTCACTGATCACGTGGATTTCATGCACTGATTACGTTCCTGTCATGCACAGATCACGGTGACTAATCATGAACTGATCACGTAGGTATCATGCTCTGATCACGTGGCTGATCATACACTGTCCACGTGTCTGAACATGCACTGATCACGTGGCTGATCATACTCTGCTCATGGTAGCTGATCATGCACTGATCACGTGTCTATCATGCACTGCTCACGTGGCTGATCCTGCAATGATCACGTAGCTAACATGTACTGGTCACGTGACTGATCATGCAATGGTAACGTAATTTGATCATGCACTGATCACGTGACCTGAATCGTGCCCTTATCACGCGACTGATCATGCACTGATCACCTGGCTCTCATGCACTGCTAAAGTGGATGATAATACAATGATCACATAGCTACCAATGTACTGTTCACGTGACTGATCATGCACTGATCACGTAATTGATCATGCACTGATCACGTGGCTGATCATACACTCATCACGTGACTCATCATGCACTGATCACGTGACTGATCATGCGCTGATCAATGTTGCTACCATACACTGATAATGTGGGCTGATCATACCACTGATCACGTGCCTGGTCATGCACAGATCACGTGACTACTCATGAAGTGATCACGTGGCTATCATGCAATGATCACGTGGCTGATCAAACACATATCACGTGGACTGATCATGCACTGATCACGTGGCTATCCATGCACTGATCACGTGGCTGATCATGCAATGATCACATAGCTACCATGTACTGGTCACGTGACTGATCATGCACTGCTCATAGTAATTGATCATGCACTGATCACGTGGCTGATCATGCACTGATCACGTGACTCATCATGCACTGATCACGTGGCTGATCATGCACTGATCACGTGGCCGATCAATGCACTACTCACGTGGCCTGGTCATGCAATGATCACGCAGCTACCATGTACTGGTCACATGACTGATCATGCACGGATCACGTGGCTGATCACACACGTATCACGTGACTGATCATGGCACTGATCACGTGGATGATCATACACTGATCATGGTAAACAGATCATGCAGTGATCCACGTGGCTATCATGCACTGATAAAAATGGCTGATCATACTCTGCTTCCGAAACTGGATCATGCACTGAATCACGTGGCTATCAATGCACTGCTCACGGTGGCTGATCATGCAATGATCATGTTAGCAGCCATGTACTGGTCAACGTGACTCATCATTGCACAGAGCACGGTAAATGATCATGCACTGTTCACACGTGACTGATAATTGACTGATTTCACGGTGACTGATCATGTACTGAATCACGTGGTTATCATGCCCACTGCTCACGTGGCCTGATCATGCAATGATCATGTGCAACCATGTACTGGTCACATGGACTGGATCACACCATCGTATCACGTGACCTGATCATGCACTGATCAACGTGGCTCTCATGCACTGGATTCACGTGGCTATCATGCACTGATATCATGGCACTGATTACGTGGCTGATCACACATGTATCAGGTGACTGATCATGCACTGATCACGTGACTATCATGGCACTGATCACGTGGCTATCATGCTCTGATCACGTGGCTGATCATGCAATGATCACGTAACTACCATGTACTGGTCACATTGAGTGATCATAGCACTGATCATGTAATTGATCCTGCACTGATCACGTGGATCAGCATGCACTGATCACATGGCTGATCACACAGGTGGTCACGTGACTGAATCATGTACAGATCACGTGACTAATCATGAAGTGATCACGTGGCTATCCTGCACTGATCACGTGGCTATCATGCACTGATTACGTGGCTATCATGCACTTCTCACGTGGCTGATCATGCTATGATCATGTAGCAACCATGTACTGCTCACGTGACTGATCATGCACTGATCACGTAGTTGATCCTGCACTGATCACGTGGCTCATCATGCACTGATCACGTGACTAATCATGCTGATCACGTGGCTATAATTCACTGATCACGTGGATTTCATGCACTGATTACGTTCCTGTCATGCAAGATCAACGTGACTAATCATGGAAACTTGATCACGTAGGTATGCATCTCTGATCACGTGGGCTGATCATACACTGTCCACGTGTCTGAAACATGCACTGATCACGTGGCTGATCATACTCTGCTCATGTAGCTGATCATGCACTGATCACGTGTCTATCATGCACTGCTCACGTGGCTGATCCTGCAATGATCACGTAGCTAACATGTACTGGTCACGTGACTGATCATGCAATGGTAACGTAATTGATCATGCACTGATCACGTGACTGATCGTGCCCTTATCACGCGACTGATCATGCACTGATCACCTGGCTCTCATGCACTGCTAAAGTGGATGATAATACAATGATCACATAGCTACCATGTACTGTTCACGTGACTGATCATGCACTGATCACGTAATTGATCATGCACTGATCACGTGGCTGATCATACACTCATCACGTGACTCATCATGCACTGATCACGTGACTGATCATGCGCTGATCATGTTTGCTACCATACACTGATAATGTGGCTGATCATACACTGATCACGTGCCTGGTCATGCACAGATCACGTGACTACTCATGAAGTGATCACGTGGCTATCATGCAATGATCACGTGGCTGATCAAACACATATCACGTGACTGATCATGCACTGATCACGTGGCTATCATGCACTGATCACGTGGCTGATCAAACACATATCACGTGACTGATCATGCACTGATCACGTGGCTATCATGCACTGATCACGTGGCTGATCATGCAATGATCACATAGCTACCATGTACTGGTCACGTGACTGATCATGCACTGCTCATGTAATTGATCATGCACTGATCACCTGGTTTATCATGCACTGATCACGTGACTGATCTTGTACTGATCACGCGGCTGATCATGCACTGATCACCTGGCTATCATGCAATGCTCATGTGGCTGATCATGCAATAATCACGCAGCTACCATGTACTGGTCACATGACTGATCATGAACTGATCACGTGACTGATCATGCACTGATCACGTGGCTGATCATGCACTGATCACGTGGCTATCATGCACTGCTTACGTGGCTGATCATTCAATGATCACACAGCTACCATGTACTGGTCACATGACTGATCATGCACTGATCACGTAATTGATCATGCACTGATCACGTGATGATCATGAACTGATCAGTTTGCTCTCATGCACTGATCACTTGGCTGATCATGCAATATCACATACATGTACTGGTCACGTGACTGACAATGCACTGATCATCTGGCTATCATGCTTTCATTACCTGGCTATCGTGCACTGATCACGAGTTTGATCATACACTGATCACGAGACTGATCATGCACTGATCACGTCTATGTCATGCACTGATCACATGACTGCCCATGCACTGATCGCGTGGCTGATCATGCACTGATCCCGTGACTGATCATGCACTGATCACGTGGCTGATCATGCACTGATCACGTGGCTATCATGCACTGCTCATGTGGCTGATCATGCAATGATCACGCAGCTACCATGTACTGGTCACATGACTCTTCATGCACTGATCACATGACTGATCATGCACTGATCACGTGGCTATCATGTACTACTCACGTGGTTGATCATGCAATGATCATGTAGCTAACATGAAGCGGACACATGACTGATCATACACCCATCAGGTGACTGCCCATGCACTGACCACG
>NW_020192171.1:0-37770 GCF_002263795.3 Bos taurus | reverse complement strand
ACTTAGTGCTGGTCAGCGCATCAAGATTCACCATTTGACTGTATCATGCACTGATCACGTCACAGATCATGATCACTGATTCACTCTGGTCTATGTCGATGCAACACTGCTACGTGGCTAGCATCGCTAAATGATCATAGTAGCTACCATGTACTGGATCACGTGACTGATCATGCACTAATCACGTAATTATCATGCACTGATCACTGTGGCTGATCATGCCACTAATCACGTGACTGGTCATGCACTGATCACGTGGCTGATCATGCACTGATCACGGTGACTGATCATGCACACATCACGTGGCTATTCTATGCACTGCTCACTGTGGCTGGTCATGCCAATGATCACGTCGCTACCATATACTGGTCACGTGAATGATCATGCACAGATCACGTAAATGATCATGCACTGTTCCCGTGACTGATCATGTACTGATCACGTGACTGATCATGCACTGATCACATGGCTATACATTGCTCTCTCAAGTGGGTGATCATGCATGATCATGTAAGCAACCATGTACTGGTCACCTGACTGATCATGCACTGATCATCGTAATTGATCTGGCATACTGATCACGGTGGCGTCATCATGCACTGATCCCTGGACTGATCATGACACTGATCACGTGGCTATCATGCACTGATCAACTTGTGCTGGTCATACACTGATCACGTAGCAACCATGTACTGGTGCACGTAGACTGATCATGCACTGATCACGTAATTTAATCCTTGCCCACTGATCATCATAGACTCATCATTTGCTACTTGATGACGTGTGGCAACTTTGGATTCTTATAGCACTGTGTATCACGTGTGGACTTGGTGATGCTTATGACACTGATTGCATCTGTGGGCTGTCATAGTGGCATCTTTAATTCACTGTGGTATATAAATTACTACTGAACTCGATATGTGACATTGATTTCATTGGCATTTGTTGTATCACGTCGGTCTTATATGCACTTGTGTTCACGTGGCTGACCCAATTTGAAATGATTGCACTGTTAGTTATCATGTGTTAAGCTGTTCAGCTGTTGTAGTGAATTCTATGTTGCACGTCGAGGCACTAGGTTATATTTGGATCATTGTTACATCTGATCATTGGTGCCTGTACTATGCCTTTACTGTTTCATTCGTGATTCTGATTTCTATGTCAATCTGATTCGAACTGTGAAACTGATTTCATTGCTTGACTGATGGTGCTGGTTGCGTGATCATTGGTCAATGGTTTCGACATATGCGTCAGATTATGTTGATTGTTAAGGATCATGTTAGCTACCGAGTGTACTGTCGGTACACGCTTGTGACTAGTCAGCGTTTGACACTGATTTCACTGTAACTTGATCAGCTTTGCGCGCTTTGTATTGACTGGTGGCTGATCATTATGTCGTACTAGATTTCCACTTTGTTTGACTGATCATTCGTGCCTAATCTGATTCAGTGGCTTCGATTCATTGTGCAATGATTTCAGCTATAAGCTTTTTTATCCATGTAACTTGGTCACTGGTGGACTGATGGCATTGGCATCAAATGCACATGCGGTTATATTTGGATTCATTGGCATGATTCACTGTTCTGGCTTGATTCATTGCAATGATCATGTTTGAGCATACGCATCGTACTTGGTCACTTTGTGCACTGGTATAATGCATTTTGTCAGCTTATATCAGCGGTAATTAATTTTGAGATCCATTTGCACTGATCAGGCGTGGCTTTGATGCATGGCACTATATTTCACGTTGGACTGGTCATTTGCACTGAATCATCGATGTTGTTCTGTATTCATTTGCATTTTCTGATGTTCACGTGACTGTTGATCATTTGCACAGCATCACGGTGTGACTAGTCAGTGCTACTTTGCTTACTACTATGTGGCTGTGTCAGTTGTCATTTGTATTCATCGTCGCTTACGTTGTTGTGTAAGTGTACTGGTTCACTTTTGGTTTGAATGTTATCCATGTGTGCTATCATGAATCACGTTAAATGCGATTCATGTCACTGTTTCCCCGCTTCTCTTTGCTTATTTTGGGTTTATGTCCTTCTGTTGGAGTTATGGGTCTTGCTGTGTGAGTCGTGTGATCTGATGTATTTGGTGAGCGTGGATCGTACGGTGACTGAATTGAATGTGCAATCTGATCCACATGGCTCTTCATTCGCGGCTCTTCCTCAAGTGGGTGTATCATTCGCACCATTGATCATGTTATGAACCTTATGTTACTGGATCATCCTGACTGAGTGCAATGCATGCTGAGTATCGATTGTGTCAGATGTGCGATCCGTTAGTCATTTGATCTTACTGTGGCTGTGCATGTGAATTGTGCGACTGTATGCTCCGTGACTGCATTACATGCTGACTTTGATCCGACGGTGGCTAATCATGGCACTTTGATCAATTTCTGGCTTGGTTTCATTGACATTCTTGTATTTCACTGGTCAGTTCTACATTAGTACTGTGTTCTTACGTGACTGATCATTGCACTGATGAGTTAATTTGGTATCGATTGTGTCAGCTTGAGGTTCATTCTGTGGGCGTTGATTCAATGCATTCTGATCACTTAGACTGATCATTTGTCACTGATCAAGTGTGACTTGAGTCATTGGCACTGAGTCATGTGGCTTTTTAATTGGCAGCTGATCACTATTGGCTTGGTATACCAGCTGATCTTATCTGTGCCTTGGTCATTGTGTGCACTTAGATTTCACGATGTACTGATTCATGCCGCACGGTTGATCTACGGTCCACTAGATCATGGGCACTGATTCAACTCTGGCTATTCGAATGCACTACTCTCACTTGCTGGCTGATAAGTTAGCCAAATGATCATGGTAGCCTGATCACGATGGTACCTGGTCTACGTGACAGATGGCTATCACCCATTCATGTGATTCTTGATATTGTCACTGATCACTATTGGCTATCAAGCATGGCACTTGTTTTCACTTTTTGTGGAGGCTTGTACATTACACTGACCGATCACTTTACTGCCTGGTCATGCACATGATTCGACGTGACTGAATTCATTTGCAGCTTGATTTCACCTGTGCATTAAAGCACGTTGATCAGTGGCATGATAAGTCAGTGATCAGTGCATGATCAGTGCATGATCAGCCACATGATCAGTGCATGATCAATTACATCATCAGTGCATGATCAGTCACGGTGACCAGTACATGGTAGCTGCGTGATCAGTGTTTGACCAGCCAAGTGATCAGCGCATGATAGCCACGTGATCCAGTGCTGATCAGTCACGTGATCAGTGCATGATCAGTCACGGGATCAGTGCATGATGAGCCACGTGTGATCAGTGCTGGATGAATTACATGATCAGTGCTTGATCAGTCAGGTGACCAGTACATGGTTGCTACATGATCATTGCATGATCACCCACTTGAGCAGTGCATGATAGCCACGTGATGTGTGCATGATCAGTCACGTGATCAGTGCATGATCAGCCACGTGATCAGTGCATGACCAGTCACGTGATTAGTGCTATGATCAGCCCGTGATCAGTGCATGATCAATTACGTGATTAGTGCATGATCAGTCCACGTGACCAGTACATGGTAGCTACATGATCATTGCATGATCAGCCACGTGGATCAGTGAATGATCAATTGCGTGATTTGTGCATGATCAGTCACGTGACCCAGTACATGGTAGCTACGTGATCATTGCATGATCAGCCACGTGATCAGTGCATGATCAGTCACGTGATCAGTGTATGATCAGCCACGTGATCAGTGCATGATCATTACGTGATCAGTGCATGATAGTCACGTGACCAGTACATGGGTAGCTACGTGATTCATTACATTATCTGCCATGTGAACCTTGCATGATAGCAACGAGATCAGTGCATGATCAGTCACGTGATCAGTGCATGATCAGTCACGTGAACAGTGCATGATAAGTCACCTGATCAGTGTATGATCAATTACGTGCTCAGTGCATGATCACTCACGTGACCAGTACATGGTAGCTACGTGATTCATTGCATGGTAGCCACGTGAACAGTGCATGATAGCCGCGTGATCACTGCATGATCTGTCACATGATCAGTGGTATGTTTATCCACGTGATTAGTGCATGATAGCCACGTGATCAGTGCATGATCAGTCACGTGATACGTGTGTGATCAGCCACGTGATCAGTGCATGATGAGTCAGGTGATCAGTGCAGGATTAATTACGTGATCAGTGCATGATCAGTCACGTGACCAGTACATGGTTGCTACGTGATCAGTGTATGACCAGCCAAGTGATCAGTGCATGATAGCCACGTGATCAGTGCATGATCAGTCACGGATCAGTGCATGATGAGCCACGTGATCAGTGCTGGATCAATTACATGATCAGTGCATGATCAGTCAGGTGACCAGTACATGGTTGCTACGTGATCATTGCATGAACACCCACTTGAGCAGAGCATGATAGCCACGTGATCAGTGCATGATCAGTCACGTGATCAGTACATGATCAGTCACGGGAACAGTGCATGATCATTTACGTGATCTGTGCATGATCAGTCACGTGACCAGTATATGGTAGCGACGTGATCATTGCATGATCAGCCACGTGAGCAGTGCATGATAGCCACGTGATGTGTGCATGATCAGTCACGTGATCAGTGCATGATCAGCCACGTGATCAGTGCATGACCCGTCACGTGATTAGTGCATGATCAGCCACGTGATCAGTGCATGATCAATTACGTGATTAGTGCATGATCACTCACGTGACCAGTACATGGTAGCTACATGATCATTGCATGATCAGCCACGGGATCAGTGCATGGTCAGTCACGTGATCAGTGTATGATCAGCCACGTGATCATTGCATGATCAATTACGTGATCAGTGCATGATAGTCACGTGACCAGTACATGGTAGCTACGTGATCATTACATGATCTGCCATGTGAACATTGCATGATAGCAACGAGATCAGTGCATGATCAGTCACGTGATCAGTGCATGATCAGTCACGTGAACAGTGCATGATAAGTCACCTGATCAGTGTATGATCAATTACGTGCTCAGTGCATGCTCACTCACGTGACCAGTACGTGGTAGCTACGTGATCATTGCATGGTCAGCCACGTGAGCAGTGCATGATAGCCGCGTGATCACTGCATGATCTGTCACATGATCAGTGTATGTTTATCCACGTGATTAGTGCATGATAGCCACGTGATCAGTGCATGATCAGTCACGTGATACGTGTGTGATCAGCCACGTGATCAGTGCATGATGAGTCAGGTGATCAGTGCAGGATTAATTACGTGATCAGTGCATGATCAGTCACGTGACCAGTACATGGTTGCTACGTGATCATTGCATGATCAGCCACGTGAGCAGTGCATGATAGCCACGTGATCAGTGCATGATCAGTCACGTGATCAGTACATGATCAGTCAACTGAACAGTGCATGATCATTTACGTGATCTGAGCATGATCAGTCACGTGACCAGTATATGGTAGCTACGTGAACATTGCATGACCAGCCAGGTGAGAAGTGCATGATAGCCACGTGATGTGTGCATGATCAGGTACGTGAGCAGAGTATGATCAGCCACGTGATCAGTGCATGAGTGCCACGTGATCAGTGCATGATCAGTCACGTGACAGGTGTGTGGTAAGCCACGTGAACAATGCATGTTCAGCCACGTGATCAGTGCATGATATCCACGTGATCAGTGCATGATCAGTTACATGAACAGTGTGTGATCAGCCACGTGAGCAGTGCATGGTCAGACAGGTGAACAGTGTATGATCAGTCACGTGACCAGTATATGGTAGCTACGTGATCATTGCATGATCAGCCACGTGAGCAGTGCGTGATAGCCACGTGAGCAGTGCATGATCAGCCACGTGATCAGTGCATAATCAGTCACGTGATCAGTGCATGGTCAGTCACGTGATCAGTGCATGATCATCCACGTGATCAGTGCATGTGGAGTTATGTAGTCAATGCATGATAACGCCATAATCAGTGCACGATCAGTCCCGTGATGAGTGTATGATCAGCCAAGTGATCAGTGCAAGATAGCTACGTGATCAGTGCATGATCAGTCACATGTAAGTGCATGATCAGCCACGTCATCAGTGCATGATAGCCACGTGAGCAGTGCATACAATTACGTGGTCAGTGCATGCGCAATCACGTGATCAGTGCATGAGAGCCACGTGATCAGTGCATGATCATTCACGTGATAGGTGTGTGATCAGCGACGTGAACAGTGCACGCTCAGTCACGTGTTCAGGGCCTGCTGAGCTGCGTGATTACTGTCTGCTCATCTGCTTGACAATTGCCAGCTGAGCTGTACGATTCCTGTCTGTCATCTGCTTGACAATTGCCACCTGTGCTGCATAATTCCTGCCTGCTCATCTACTTGATTATTGCCAGCTGAGCAGCATGATTTCTCAGAGCTGAGTTCCATGATTATAGCCTGCTGAGTGATTCCTGCCTACTCAGCTCTTTGTTCATTGCCTCCAGATGCACATGATCAGTGTGTGACACCAAACATGATCAGCACATGATCAGTCACATGATGAATGCATGATAAGCCAGGTGATCAGTGCATGATCAATTACGTGATCAGTGCATGATCAGTCATGTGACCAGTACATGGTAGCTGCGTGATCACTGCATGATCAGCCACGTGAGCAGTGCATGATAGCCATGTGACCTGTGCATGATCAGTCACGTGTTCAGTGCATGATCAGCCACGTGATCAGTGAATGATCAATTACGTGATCAGTGCATGATCACTCACGGGACCAGTACATGGTAGCTACGTGATCATTACATGATCAGCCACGTGATCAGTGCATGATCAATTACGTGATCAGTGCATGATCAGTTACGTGAGCAGTGTATGATCAGCCACGTGATCAGTGCATGGTCAGACACGTGAACAGTGTATGATTAGCCACGTGATCAGTGCATGATATCCAAGTGATCAGTGCTTGATCAATCACGTGATCAGTGTATGATCAGCCAGGTGAACAGTGCATGCTCAGTCACGTGATCAGGGACTGCTGAGCTGCGTGATTCCTGTCTGCTCATCTGCTTGACAATTGCCAGCTGAGCTGCACGATTCCTGCCTGTCATCTGCTTGACAATTGCCAGCTGTGCTGTGTAATTCCTGCCTGCTCAGCTGCTTGATTATTGCCAGCTGAGCAGCATGATTCCTCACAGCTGAGTTCCATGATTATTGCCTGCTGACTGTTTGATTCATGCCTACTCAGCTCTTTGTTTATTGCCTCCAGAGGCACATGATCAGTGTATGATAGCAAACATGCTCAGCGCATGATCAGTCACATGGTCAGCGTCATTAAGTCACGTGATCACTACATGATAGTCATGTGATCAGTCCATGCTCAGTCACGGTATCAGTGCATGATAGCCACGTGATCAGTGCATGATCAGTCACGTGATCAGTGCATGATCAGTCACGTGATCAGTGTATGATCAGCCACGTGATCAGTGCATGATCAGCCACATGACCAGTGCATGATCAATTACGTGATCAGTGCATGATCATTCACGTGACCAGTACATGGTAGCTATGTGATCATTGCATGATCAGCCACGTGAGCAGTGCGTGATAGACACGTGATCAGTGCATGGTCAGCCACGTGATCAGTGCATAATCAGTCACGTGATCAGTGCATTGTCAGTCACGTGATCAGTGCATGATCATCCACGTGATCAGTGCATGTGGAGTCATGTAGTCAATGCATGATAGCGCCATAATCAGTGCACGATCAGTCCCGTGATGAGTGTATGATTAGCCAAGTGATCAGTGCAAGATAGCTACGTGATCAGTGCATGATCAGTCACATGATAAGTGCATGATCAGCCACGTCATCAGTGCATGATAGCCACGTGAGCAGTGCATACAATTACGTGGTCAGTGCATGCGCAATCACGTGGTCACTGCATGTGCAATCACGTGATCAGTGCATGATCATTCACGTGATAGGTGTGTGATCAGCGACGTGAACAGTGCATGCTCAGTCACGTGTTCAGGGCCTGCTGAGCTGCGTGATTACTGTCTGCTCATCTGCTTGACAATTGCCAGCTGAGCTGCACGATTCCTGCCTGTCATCTGCTTGACAATTGCCAGCTGTGCTGTGTAATTCCTGCCTGCTCAGCTGCTTGATTATTGCCAGCTGAGCAGCATGATTTCTCAGAGCTGAGTTCCATGATTATAGCCTGCTGACTGATTCCTGCCTACTCAGCTCTTTGTTCATTGCCTCCAGATGCACATGATCAGTGTGTGACACCAAACATGATCAGCACATGATCAGTCACATGATGAATGCATGATAAGCCAGGTGATCAGCGCATGATCAATTACGTGATCAGTGCATGATCAGTCATGTGACCAGTACATGGTAGCTGCGTGATCACTGCATGATCAGCCACGTGAGCAGTGCATGATAGCCACGTGATCACTGCATGATAGCCACGTGATCAGTGCATGATAGCCACGTGATCAGTGCATGATCAGTTCCATGAACAGTGTGTGATCAGCCACGTGAGCAGTGCATGGTCAGACAGGTGAACAGTGTATGATCAGTCACGTGACCAGTATATGGTAGCTAGGTGATCATTGCATGATCAGCCATGTGATCTGTGCATGATAGCCACGTGATCACTGCATGATAGCCACGTGATCAGTGCATGATCAGTCACGTGATCAGTGCATGATCAGCCACGTGATCAGTGCATGACGAGGCACGTGATCAGTATGACCAGCCAAGTGATCAGTGCATGATAGCCTCGTGATCAGTGCATGATCAGTCACGTGATCAGTGCATGATCAGTCACGTGATCAGTGTATGATCAGCCACGTGATCAGTGCATAATCAGCCACATGACCAGTGCATGATCAATTACGTGATCAGTGCATGATCATTCACGTGACCAGTACATGGTAGCTACGTGATCATTGCATGATCAGCCACGTGAGCAGTGCGTGATAGCCACGTGATCAGTGTATGATCAGCCACGTGATCAGTGCATGATCAATTACGTGATCAGTGCATGATAGTCACGTGACCAGTACATGGTAGCTACGTGATCATTTCATGATCAGCCACGTGATCAGTGCATGATCAATTACGTGATCAGTGCATGATCAGTTACGTGAGCAGTGCATGATCAATTACGTGATCAGTGCATGATCATTCACGTGACCAGTACATGGTAGCTACGTGATCATTTCATGATCAGCCACGTGATCAGTGCATGATCAATTACGTGATCAGTGCATGATCAGTTACGTGAGCAGTGTATGATCAGCCACGTGATCAGTGCATGGTCAGACACGTGAACAGTGTATGATTAGCCACGTGATCAGTGCATGATATCCAAGTGATCAGTGCTTGATCAATCACGTGATCAGTGTATGATCAGCCAGGTGAACAGTGCATGCTCAGTCACGTGATCAGGGACTGCTGAGCTGCGTGATTCCTGTCTGCTCATCTGCTTGACAATTGCCAGCTGAGCTGCACGATTCCTGCCTGTCATCTGCTTGACAATTGCCAGCTGTGCTGTGTAATTCCTGCCTGCTCAGCTGCTTGATTATTGCCAGCTGAGCAGCATGATTCCTCACAGCTGAGTTCCATGATTATTGCCTGCTGACTGTTTGATTCATGCCTACTCAGCTCTTTGTTTATTGCCTCCAGAGGCACATGATCAGTGTATGATAGCAAACATGCTCAGCGCATGATCAGTCACATGGTCAGCGCCATTAAGTCACGTGATCACTACATGATAGTCATGTGATCAGTCCATGCTCAGTCACGGTATCAGTGCATGATCAGCCACGTGATCAGTGCATGATAGCCACGTGATCATTGCATGATAGCCACGTGATCAGTGCATGATCAGCCAGGTGATCAGTGAATGATTGCTACGTGATCAGTTCATGATTAGTCACGTGATCTGTGCATGACCAGGCAGGTGATCAGTGTATGATCAGCCACGTGAACAGTGTTTGATAGCCACGTGATCAGTGCATGATCAGTCACCTGATGGGTGTATGATCTGTCACGTGACCGGTACATGGTAGCTACATGATCATTGCATGATCAGCCACGTGAGTAGTGCATGATAGCCAGGTGATCAGTGCATGATCTGTGACGTGATCAGTGCATGATCAGTCATGTAATCTGTGCATGACCAGGCACGTGATCAGTGTATGACCAGCCATGTGATCAGTGCATTAAAGCCACGTGATCAGTGCATGATAAGTCACGTGATCAGTGCATGATCAGTTAAGTGATCAGTGCATGATCAGCCACATGATCAGTGCATGATCAATTACGTCATCAGTGCATGATCAGTCACGTGACCAGTACATGGTAGCTGCGTGATCAGTGTATGAACAGCCAAGTGATCAGTGCATGATAGCCACGTGATCAGTGCATGATCAGTCACGGGATCAGTGCATGATGAGCCACGTGATCAGTGCTGGATCAATTACATGATCAGTGCATGATCAGTCAGGTGACCAGTACATGGTTGCTACGTGATCATTGCATGATCACCCACTTGAGGAGAGCATGATAGCCACGTGATCAGTGCATGATCAGTCACGTGATCAGTACATGATCAGTCACGGGATCAGTGCATGATCATTTACATGATCTGTGCATGATCAGTCACGTGACCAGTATATGGTAGCGACGTGATCATTGCATGACCAGCCACGTGAGCAGTGCATGATAGCCACGTGATGTGTGCATGATCAGTCACGTGATCAGTGCATGATCAGCCACGTGATCAGTGCATGACCCGTCACGTGATTAGTGCATGATCAGCCACGTGATCAGTGCATGATCAATTACGTGATTAGTGCATGATCAGTCACGTGACCAGTACATGGTAGCTACGTGATCATTGCATGATCAGCCACGTGATCAGTGCATGATCAGTCACGTGATCAGTGTATGATCAGCCACGTGATCAGTGCATGATCAATTACGTGATCAGTGCATGATAGTCACGTAACCAGTACATGGTAGCTACGTGATCATTACATGATCAGCCATGTGAACCTTGCATGATAGCAACGAGATCAGTGCATGATCAGTCACGTGATCAGTGCATGATCAGTCACGTGAACAGTGCATGATAAGTCACCTGATCAGTGTATGATCAATTACGTGCTCAGTGCATGATCACTCACGTGACCAGTACATGGTAGCTACGTGATCATTGCATGGTCAGCCACGTGAGCAGTGCATGATAGCCGCGTGATCACTGCATGATCTGTCACATGATCAGTGTATGTTTATCCACGTGATTAGTGCATGATAGCCACGTGATCAGTGCATGATCAGTCACGTGATACGTGTGTGATCAGCCACGTGATCAGTGCATGATGAGTCAGGTGATCAGTGCAGGATTAATTACGTGATCAGTGCATGATCAGTCACGTGACCAGTACATGGTTGCTACGTGATCATTGCATGATCAGCCACGTGAGCAGTGCATGATAGCCACGTGATCAGTGCATGATCAGTCACGTGATCAGTACATGATCAGTCAACTGAACAGTGCATGATCATTTACGTGATCTGAGCATGATCAGTCACGTGACCAGTATATGGTAGCTACGTGAACATTGCATGACCAGCCAGGTGAGAAGTGCATGATAGCCACGTGATGTGTGCATGATCAGGTACGTGAGCAGAGTATGATCAGCCACGTGATCAGTGCATGAGTGCCACGTGATCAGTGCATGATCAGTCACGTGACAGGTGTGTGGTAAGCCACGTGAACAATGCATGTTCAGCCACGTGATCAATGCATGATATCCACGTGATCAGTGCATGATCAGTCACGTGATCAGTGTATGATCAGCCACGTGATCAGTGCATGATCAGCCACATGACCAGTGCATGATCAATTACATGATCAGTGCATGATCATTCACGTGACCAGTACATGGTAGCTACGTGATCATTGCATGATCAGCCACGTGATCAGTGCATGTGGAGTCATGTAGTCAATCCCTGATAGCACCATAATCAGTGCACGATCAGTCCCGTGATGAGTGTATGATCAGCCAAGTGATCAGTGCAAGATAGCTACGTGATCAGTGCATGATCAGTCACATGTTAAGTGCATGATCAGCCACGTCATCAGTGCATGATAGCCACGTGAGCAGTGCATACAATTACGTGGTCAGTGCATGCGCAATCACGTGATCAGTGCATGAGAGCCACGTGATCAGTGCATGATCATTCACGTGATAGGTGTGTGATCAGCGACGTGAACAGTGCACGCTCAGTCACGTGTTCAGGGCCTGCTGAGCTGCGTGATTACTGTCTGCTCATCTGCTTGACAATTGCCAGCTGAGCTGTACGATTCCTGTCTGTCATCTGCTTGACAATTGCCACCTGTGCTGCATAATTCCTGCCTGCTCATCTACTTGATTATTGCCAGCTGAGCAGCATGATTTCTCAGAGCTGAGTTCCATGATTATAGCCTGCTGACTGATTCCTGCCTACTCAGCTCTTTGTTCATTGCCTCCAGATGCACATGATCAGTGTGTGACACCAAACATGATCAGCACATGATCAGTCACATGATGAATGCATGATAAGCCAGGTGATCAGTGCATGATCAATTACGTGATCAGTGCATGATCAGTCATGTGACCAGTACATGGTAGCTGGGTGATCACTGCATGATCAGCCACGTGAGCAGTGCATGATAGCCACGTGATCAGTGCATGATCAGTCACGTGATCTGTGCATGATCAGTCACGTGTTCAGTGCATAATCAGCCACGTGATCAGTGAATGATCAATTACGTGATCAGTGCACGATCACTCACGGGACCAGTACATGGTAGCTACGTGATCATTCATGATCAGCCACGTGATCAGTGCATGATCAATTACGTGATCAGTGCATGATCAGTTACGTGAGCAGTGTATGATCAGCCACGTGATCAGTGCATGGTCAGACACGTGAACAGTGTATGATTAGCCACGTGATCAGTGCATGATATCCAAGTGATCAGTGCTTGATCAATCACGTGATCAGTGTATGATCAGCCAGGTGAACAGTGCATGCTCAGTCACGTGATCAGGGACTGCTGAGCTGCGTGATTCCTGTCTGCTCATCTGCTTGACAATTGCCAGCTGAGCTGCACGATTCCTGCCTGTCATCTGCTTGACAATTGCCAGCTGTGCTGTGTAATTCCTGCCTGCTCAGCTGCTTGATTATTGCCAGCTGAGCAGCATGATTCCTCACAGCTGAGTTCCATGATTATTGCCTGCTGACTGTTTGATTCATGCCTACTCAGCTCTTTGTTTATTGCCTCCAGAGGCACATGATCAGTGTATGATAGCAAACATGCTCAGCGCATGATCAGTCACATGGTCAGCGCCATTAAGTCACGTGATCACTACATGATAGTCATGTGATCAGTCCATGCTCAGTCACGGTATCAGTGCATGATCAGCCACGTGATCAGTGCATGATAGCCACGTGATCATTGCATGATAGCCACGTGATCAGTGCATGATCAGCCAGGTGATCAGTGAATGATTGCTACGTGATCAGTTCATGATTAGTCACGTGATCTGTGCATGACCAGGCAGGTGATCAGTGTATGATCAGCCACGTGAACAGTGCTTGATAGCCACGTGATCAGTGCATGATCAGTCACCTGATGGGTGTATGATCTGTCACGTGACCGGTACATGGTAGCTACATGATCATTGCATGATCAGCCACGTGAGTAGTGCATGATAGCCAGGTGATCAGTGCATGATCTGTGACGTGATCAGTGCATGATCAGTCATGTAATCTGTGCATGACCAGGCACGTGATCAGTGTATGACCAGCCATGTGATCAGTGCATTAAAGCCACGTGATCAGTGCATGATAAGTCACGTGATCAGTGCATGATCAGTTAAGTGATCAGTGCATGATCAGCCACATGATCAGTGCATGATCAATTACGTCATCAGTGCATGATCAGTCACGTGACCAGTACATGGTAGCTGCGTGATCAGTGTATGAACAGCCAAGTGATCAGTGCATGATAGCCACGTGATCAGTGCATGATCAGTCACGGGATCAGTGCATGATGAGCCACGTGATCAGTGCTGGATCAATTACATGATCAGTGCATGATCAGTCAGGTGACCAGTACATGGTTGCTACGTGATCATTGCATGATCACCCACTTGAGGAGGGCATGATAGCCACGTGATCAGTGCATGATCAGTCACGTGATCAGTACATGATCAGTCACGGGATCAGTGCATGATCATTTACATGATCTGTGCATGATCAGTCACGTGACCAGTATATGGTAGCGACGTGATCATTGCATGACCAGCCACGTGAGCAGTGCATGATAGCCACGTGATGTGTGCATGATCAGTCACGTGATCAGTGCATGATCAGCCACGTGATCAGTGCATGACCCGTCACGTGATTAGTGCATGATCAGCCAAGTGATCAGTGCATGATCAATTACGTGATTAGTGCATGATCAGTCACGTGACCAGTACATGGTAGCTACGTGATCATTGCATGATCAGCCACGTGATCAGTGCATGATCAGTCACGTGATCAGTGTATGATCAGCCACGTGATCAGTGCATGATCAATTACGTGATCAGTGCATGATAGTCACGTGACCAGTACATGGTAGCTACGTGATCATTACATGATCAGCCATGTGAACCTTGCATGATAGCAACGAGATCAGTGCATGATCAGTCACGTGATCAGTGCATGATCAGTCACGTGAAGAGTGCATGATAAGTCACCTGCTCAGTGTATGATCAATTACGTGCTCAGTGCATGATCACTCACGTGACCAGTACATGGTAGCTACGTGATCATTGCATGGTCAGCCACGTGAGCAGTGCATGATAGCCGCGTGATCACTGCATGATCTGTCACATGATCAGTGTATGTTTATCCACGTGATTAGTGCATGATAGCCACGTGATCAGTGCATGATCAGTCACGTGATACGTGTGTGATCAGCCACGTGATCAGTGCATGATGAGTCAGGTGATCAGTGCAGGATTAATTACGTGATCAGTGCATGATCAGTCACGTGACCAGTACATGGTTGCTACGTGATCATTGCATGATCAGCCACGTGAGCAGTGCATGATAGCCACGTGATCAGTGCATGATCAGTCACGTGATCAGTACATGATCAGTCAACTGAACAGTGCATGATCATTTACGTGATCTGAGCATGATCAGTCACGTGACCAGTATATGGTAGCTACGTGAACATTGCATGACCAGCCAGGTGAGAAGTGCATGATAGCCACGTGATGTGTGCATGATCAGGTACGTGAGCAGAGTATGATCAGCCACGTGATCAGTGCATGAGTGCCACGTGATCAGTGCATGATCAGTCACGTGACAGGTGTGTGGTAAGCCACGTGAACAATGCATGTTCAGCCACGTGATCAATGCATGATATCCACGTGATCAGTGCATGATCAGTCACGTGATCAGTGTATGATCAGCCACGTGATCAGTGCATGATCAGCCACATGACCAGTGCATGATCAATTACATGATCAGTGCATGATCATTCACGTGACCAGTACATGGTAGCTACGTGATCATTGCATGATCAGCCACGTGATCAGTGCATGTGGAGTCATGTAGTCAATGCCTGATAGCACCATAATCAGTGCACGATCAGTCCCGTGATGAGTGTATGATCAGCCAAGTGATCAGTGCAAGATAGCTACGTGATCAGTGCATGATCAGTCACATGTTAAGTGCATGATCAGCCACGTCATCAGTGCATGATAGCCACGTGAGCAGTGCATACAATTACGTGGTCAGTGCATGCGCAATCACGTGATCAGTGCATGAGAGCCACGTGATCAGTGCATGATCATTCACGTGATAGGTGTGTGATCAGCGACGTGAACAGTGCACGCTCAGTCACGTGTTCAGGGCCTGCTGAGCTGCGTGATTACTGTCTGCTCATCTGCTTGACAATTGCCAGCTGAGCTGTACGATTCCTGTCTGTCATCTGCTTGACAATTGCCACCTGTGCTGCATAATTCCTGCCTGCTCATCTACTTGATTATTGCCAGCTGAGCAGCATGATTTCTCAGAGCTGAGTTCCATGATTATAGCCTGCTGACTGATTCCTGCCTACTCAGCTCTTTGTTCATTGCCTCCAGATGCACATGATCAGTGTGTGACACCAAACATGATCAGCACATGATCAGTCACATGATGAATGCATGATAAGCCAGGTGATCAGTGCATGATCAATTACGTGATCAGTGCAAGATCAGTCATGTGACCAGTACATGGTAGCTGCGTGATCACTGCATGATCAGCCACGTGAGCAGTGCATGATAGCCACGTGATCAGTGCATGATCAGTCACGTGATCTGTGCATGATCAGTCACGTGTTCAGTGCATGATCAGCCACGTGATCAGTGAATGATCAATTACGTGATCAGTGCATGGTCACTCACGGGACCAGTACATGGTAGCTACGTGATCATTACATGATCAGCCACGTGATCAGTGCATGATCAATTACGTGATCAGTGCATGATCAGTTACGTGAGCAGTGTATGATCAGCCACGTGATCAGTGCATGGTCAGACACGTGAACAGTGTATGATTAGCCACGTGATCAGTGCATGATATCCAAGTGATCAGTGCTTGATCAATCACGTGATCAGTGTATGATCAGCCAGGTGAACAGTGCATGCTCAGTCACGTGATCAGGGACTGCTGAGCTGCGTGATTCCTGTCTGCTCATCTGCTTGACAATTGCCAGCTGAGCTGCACGATTCCTGCCTGTCATCTGCTTGACAATTGCCAGCTGTGCTGTGTAATTCCTGCCTGCTCAGCTGCTTGATTATTGCCAGCTGAGCAGCATGATTCCTCACAGCTGAGTTCCATGATTATTGCCTGCTGACTGTTTGATTCATGCCTACTCAGCTCTTTGTTTATTGCCTCCAGAGGCACATGATCAGTGTATGATAGCAAACATGCTCAGCGCATGATCAGTCACATGGTCAGCGCCATTAAGTCACGTGATCACTACATGATAGTCATGTGATCAGTCCATGCTCAGTCACGGTATCAGTGCATGATCAGCCACGTGATCAGTGCATGATAGCCACGTGATCATTGCATGATAGCCACGTGATCAGTGCATGATCAGCCAGGTGATCAGTGAATGATTGCTACGTGATCAGTTCATGATTAGTCACGTGATCTGTGCATGACCAGGCAGGTGATCAGTGTATGATCAGCCACGTGAACAGTGCATGATAGCCACGTGATCAGTGCATGATCAGTCACCTGATGGGTGTATGATCTGTCACGTGACCGGTACATGGTAGCTACATGATCATTGCATGATCAGCCACGTGAGTAGTGCATGATAGCCAGGTGATCAGTGCATGATCTGTGACGTGATCAGTGCATGATCAGTCATGTAATCTGTGCATGACCAGGCACGTGATCAGTGTATGACCAGCCATGTGATCAGTGCATTAAAGCCACGTGATCAGTGCATGATAAGTCACGTGATCAGTGCATGATCAGTTAAGTGATCAGTGCATGATCAGCCACATGATCAGTGCATGATCAATTACGTCATCAGTGCATGATCAGTCACGTGACCAGTACATGGTAGCTGCGTGATCAGTGTATGACCAGCCAAGTGATCAGTGCATGATAGCCACGTGATCAGTGCATGATCAGTCACGGGATCAGTGCATGATGAGCCACGTGATCAGTGCTGGATCAATTACATGATCAGTGCATGATCAGTCAGGTGACCAGTACATGGTTGCTACATGTTCATTGCATGATCACCCACTTGAGGAGAGCATGATAGCCATGTGATCAGTGCATGATCAGTCACGTGATCAGTACATGATCAGTCACGGGAACAGTGCATGATCATTTACGTGATCTGTGCATGATCATTCACGTGACCAGTATATGGTAGCGACGTGATCATTGCATGACCAGCCACGTGAGCAGTGCATGATAGCCACGTGATGTGTGCATGATCAGTCACGTGATCAGTGCATGATCAGCCACGTGATCAGTGCATGACCAGTCACGTGATTAGTGCATGATCAGCCACGTGATCAGTGCATGATCAATTACGTGACTAGTGCATGATCAGTCACGTGACCAGTACATGGTAGCTACATGATCATTGCATGATCAGCCACGTGATCAGTGCATGATCAATTACGTGATTTGTGCATGATCAGTCACGTGACCAGTACATGGTAGCTACGTGATCATTGCATGATCAGCCACGTGATCAGTGCATGATCAGTCACGTGATCAGTGTATGATCAGCCACGTGATCAGTGCATGATCAATTACGTGATCAGTGCATGATAGTCACGTGACCAGTACATGGTAGCTACGTGATCATTACATGATCTGCCATGTGAACCTTGCATGATAGCAACGAGATCAGTGCATGATCAGTCACGTGATCAGTGCATGATCAGCCACATGATCAGTGCATGATCAATTACGTCATCAGTGCATGATCAGTCACGTGACCAGTACATGGTAGCTGCGTGATCAGTGTATGACCAGCCAAGTGATCAGTGCATGATAGCCACGTGATCAGTGCATGATCAGTCACGGGATCAGTGCATGATGAGCCACGTGATCAGTGCTGGATCAATTACATGATCAGTGCATGATCAGTCAGGTGACCAGTACATGGTTTGCTACATGATCATTGCATGATCACCCACTTGAGGAGAGCATGATAGCCATGTGATCAGTGCATGATCAGTCACGTGATCAGTACATGATCAGTCACGGGAACAGTGCATGATCATTTACGTGATCTGTGCATGATCATTCACGTGACCAGTATATGGTAGCGACGTGATCATTGCATGACCAGCCACGTGAGCAGTGCATGATAGCCACGTGATGTGTGCATGATCAGTCACGTGATCAGTGCATGATCAGCCACGTGATCAGTGCATGACCAGTCACGTGATTAGTGCATGATCAGCCACGTGATCAGTGCATGATCAATTACGTGATTAGTGCATGATCAGTCACGTGACCAGTACATGGTAGCTACATGATCATTGCATGATCAGCCACGTGATCAGTGCATGATCAATTACGTGATTTGTGCATGATCAGTCACGTGACCAGTACATGGTAGCTACGTGATCATTGCATGATCAGCCACGTGATCAGTGCATGATCAGTCACGTGATCAGTGTATGATCAGCCACGTGATCAGTGCATGATCAATTACGTGATCAGTGCATGATAGTCACGTGACCAGTACATGGTAGCTACGTGATCATTACATGATCTGCCATGTGAACCTTGCATGATAGCAACGAGATCAGTGCATGATCAGTCACGTGATCAGTGCATGATCAGTCACGTGAACAGTGCATGATAAGTCACCTGATCAGTGTATGATCAATTACGTGCTCAGTGCATGATCACTCACGTGACCAGTACATGGTAACTACGTGATCATTGCATGGTCAGCCACGTGAACAGTGCATGATAGCCGCGTGATCACTGCATGATCTGTCACATGATCAGTGTATGTTTATCCACGTGATTAGTGCATGATAGCCACGTGATCAGTGCATGATCAGTCACGTGATACGTGTGTGATCAGCCACGTGATCAGTGCATGATGAGTCATGTGATCAGTGCAGGATTAATTACGTGATCAGTGCATGATCAGTCACGTGACCAGTACATGGTTGCTACGTGATCAGTGTATGACCAGCCAAGTGATCAGTGCATGATAGCCACGTGATCAGTGCATGATCAGTCACGGGATCAGTGCATGATGAGCCACGTGATCAGTGCCAGATCAATTACATGATCAGTGCATGATCAGTCAGGTGACCAGTACATGGTTGCTACATGATCATTGCATGATCACCCACTTGAGGAGAGCATGATAGCCATGTGATCAGTGCATGATCAGTCACGTGATCAGTACATGATCAGTCACGGGAACAGTGCATGATCATTTACGTGATCTGTGCATGATCATTCACGTGACCAGTATATGGTAGCGACGTGATCATTGCATGACCAGCCACGTGAGCAGTGCATGATAGCCACGTGATGTGTGCATGATCAGTCACGTGATCAGTGCATGATCAGCCACGTGATCAGTGCATGACCAGTCACGTGATTAGTGCATGATCAGCCACGTGATCAGTGCATGATCAATTACGTGATTAGTGCATGATCAGTCACGTGACCAGTACATGGTAGCTACATGATCATTGCATGATCAGCCACGTGATCAGTGCATGATCAATTACGTGATTTGTGCATGATCAGTCACGTGACCAGTACATGGTAGCTACGTGATCATTGCATGATCAGCCACGTGATCAGTGCATGATCAGTCACGTGATCAGTGTATGATCAGCCACGTGATCAGTGCATGATCAATTACGTGATCAGTGCATGATAGTCACGTGACCAGTACATGGTAGCTACGTGATCATTACATGATCTGCCATGTGAACCTTGCATGATAGCAACGAGATCAGTGCATGATCAGTCACGTGATCAGTGCATGATCAGTCACGTGAACAGTGCATGATAAGTCACCTGATCAGTGTATGATCAATTACGTGCTCAGTGCATGATCACTCACGTGACCAGTACATGGTAACTACGTGATCATTGCATGGTCAGCCACGTGAACAGTGCATGATAGCCGCGTGATCACTGCATGATCTGTCACATGATCAGTGTATGTTTATCCACGTGATTAGTGCATGATAGCCACGTGATCAGTGCATGATCAGTCACGTGATACGTGTGTGATCAGCCACGTGATCAGTGCATGATGAGTCATGTGATCAGTGCAGGATTAATTACGTGATCAGTGCATGATCAGTCACGTGACCAGTACATGGTTGCTACGTGATCAGTGTATGACCAGCCAAGTGATCAGTGCATGATAGCCACGTGATCAGTGCATGATCAGTCACGGGATCAGTGCATGATGAGCCACGTGATCAGTGCCAGATCAATTGCATGATCAGTGCATGATCAGTCAGGTGACCAGTACATGGTTGCTACGTGATCATTGCATGAAAACCTACTTGAGCAGAGCATGATAGCCACGTGATCAGTGCATGATCAGTCAAGTGATCAGTACATGATCAGTCACAGGAACAGTGCATGATCATTTACGTGATCTGTGCATGATCAGTCACGTGACCAGTATATGGTAGCGACGTGATCATTGCATGACCAGCCACGTGAGCAGTGCATGATAGCCACGTGGTGTGTGCATGATCAGTCACGTGATCAGTGCATGATCAGCCACGTGATCAGTGCATGACCCGTCACGTGATTAGTGCATGATCAGCCACGTGATCAGTGCATGATCAATTACGTGATTAGTGCATGATCAGTCACGTGACCGGTACATGGTAGCTACATGATCATTGCATGATCAGCCACGTGAGTAGTGCATGATAGCCAGGTGATCAGTGCATGATCTGTGACGTGATCAGTGCATGATCAGTCATGTAATCTGTGCGTGACCAGGCACGTGATCAGTGTATGACCAGCCATGTGATCAGTGCATTAAAGCCACGTGATCAGTGCATGATAAGTCACGTGATCAGTGCATGATCAGTGCATGATCAGCCACATGATCAGTGCATGATCAATTACATCATCAGTGCATGATCAGTCACGTGACCAGTACATGGTAGCTGCGTGATCAGTGTATGACCAGCCAAGTGATCAGCGCATGATAGCCACGTGACCAGTGCATGATCAGTCACGTGATCAGTGCATGATCAGTCACGGGATCAGTGCATGATGAGCCACGTGATCAGTGCTGGATGAATTACATGATCAGTGCATGATCAGTCAGGTGACCAGTACATGGTTGCTACATGATCATTGCATGATCACCCACTTGAGCAGTGCATGATAGCCACGTGATGTGTGCATGATCAGTCACGTGATCAGTGCATGATCAGCCACGTGATCAGTGCATGACCAGTCACGTGATTAGTGCATGATCAGCCACGTGATCAGTGCATGATCAATTACGTGATTAGTGCATGATCAGCCACGTGACCAGTACATGGTAGCTACATGATCATTGCATGATCAGCCACGTGATCAGTGCATGATCAATTGCGTGATTTGTGCATGATCAGTCACGTGACCAGTACATGGTAGCTACGTGATCATTGCATGATCAGCCACGTGATCAGTGCATGATCAGTCACGTGATCAGTGTATGATCAGCCACGTGATCAGTGCATGATCAATTACGTGATCAGTGCATGATAGTCACGTGACCAGTACATGGTAGCTACGTGATCATTACATTATCTGCCATGTGAACCTTGCATGATAGCAACGAGATCAGTGCATGATCAGTCACGTGATCAGTGCATGATCAGTCACGTGAACAGTGCATGATAAGTCACCTGATCAGTGTATGATCAATTACGTGCTCAGTGCATGATCACTCACGTGACCAGTACATGGTAGCTACGTGATCATTGCATGGTCAGCCACGTGAACAGTGCATGATAGCCGCGTGATCACTGCATGATCTGTCACATGATCAGTGTATGTTTATCCACGTGATTAGTGCATGATAGCCACGTGATCAGTGCATGATCAGTCACGTGATACGTGTGTGATCAGCCACGTGATCAGTGCATGATGAGTCAGGTGATCAGTGCAGGATTAATTACGTGATCAGTGCATGATCAGTCACGTGACCAGTACATGGTTGCTACGTGATCAGTGTATGACCAGCCAAGTGATCAGTGCATGATAGCCACGTGATCAGTGCATGATCAGTCACGGGATCAGTGCATGATGAGCCACGTGATCAGTGCTGGATCAATTACATGATCAGTGCATGATCAGTCAGGTGACCAGTACATGGTTGCTACGTGATCATTGCATGAACACCCACTTGAGCAGAGCATGATAGCCACGTGATCAGTGCATGATCAGTCACGTGATCAGTACATGATCAGTCACGGGAACAGTGCATGATCATTTACGTGATCTGTGCATGATCAGTCACGTGACCAGTATATGGTAGCGACGTGATCATTGCATGATCAGCCACGTGAGCAGTGCATGATAGCCACGTGATGTGTGCATGATCAGTCACGTGATCAGTGCATGATCAGCCACGTGATCAGTGCATGACCCGTCACGTGATTAGTGCATGATCAGCCACGTGATCAGTGCATGATCAATTACGTGATTAGTGCATGATCACTCACGTGACCAGTACATGGTAGCTACATGATCATTGCATGATCAGCCACGGGATCAGTGCATGGTCAGTCACGTGATCAGTGTATGATCAGCCACGTGATCATTGCATGATCAATTACGTGATCAGTGCATGATAGTCACGTGACCAGTACATGGTAGCTACGTGATCATTACATGATCTGCCATGTGAACATTGCATGATAGCAACGAGATCAGTGCATGATCAGTCACGTGATCAGTGCATGATCAGTCACGTGAACAGTGCATGATAAGTCACCTGATCAGTGTATGATCAATTACGTGCTCAGTGCATGCTCACTCACGTGACCAGTACGTGGTAGCTACGTGATCATTGCATGGTCAGCCACGTGAGCAGTGCATGATAGCCGCGTGATCACTGCATGATCTGTCACATGATCAGTGTATGTTTATCCACGTGATTAGTGCATGATAGCCACGTGATCAGTGCATGATCAGTCACGTGATACGTGTGTGATCAGCCACGTGATCAGTGCATGATGAGTCAGGTGATCAGTGCAGGATTAATTACGTGATCAGTGCATGATCAGTCACGTGACCAGTACATGGTTGCTACGTGATCATTGCATGATCAGCCACGTGAGCAGTGCATGATAGCCACGTGATCAGTGCATGATCAGTCACGTGATCAGTACATGATCAGTCAACTGAACAGTGCATGATCATTTACGTGATCTGAGCATGATCAGTCACGTGACCAGTATATGGTAGCTACGTGAACATTGCATGACCAGCCAGGTGAGAAGTGCATGATAGCCACGTGATGTGTGCATGATCAGGTACGTGAGCAGAGTATGATCAGCCACGTGATCAGTGCATGAGTGCCACGTGATCAGTGCATGATCAGTCACGTGACAGGTGTGTGGTAAGCCACGTGAACAATGCATGTTCAGCCACGTGATCAGTGCATGATATCCACGTGATCAGTGCATGATCAGTTACATGAACAGTGTGTGATCAGCCACGTGAGCAGTGCATGGTCAGACAGGTGAACAGTGTATGATCAGTCACGTGACCAGTATATGGTAGCTACGTGATCATTGCATGATCAGCCACGTGAGCAGTGCGTGATAGCCACGTGAGCAGTGCATGATCAGCCACGTGATCAGTGCATAATCAGTCACGTGATCAGTGCATGGTCAGTCACGTGATCAGTGCATGATCATCCACGTGATCAGTGCATGTGGAGTTATGTAGTCAATGCATGATAACGCCATAATCAGTGCACGATCAGTCCCGTGATGAGTGTATGATCAGCCAAGTGATCAGTGCAAGATAGCTACGTGATCAGTGCATGATCAGTCACATGATAAGTGCATGATCAGCCACGTCATCAGTGCATGATAGCCACGTGAGCAGTGCATACAATTACGTGGTCAGTGCATGCGCAATCACGTGATCAGTGCATGAGAGCCACGTGATCAGTGCATGATCATTCACGTGATAGGTGTGTGATCAGCGACGTGAACAGTGCACGCTCAGTCACGTGTTCAGGGCCTGCTGAGCTGCGTGATTACTGTCTGCTCATCTGCTTGACAATTGCCAGCTGAGCTGTACGATTCCTGTCTGTCATCTGCTTGACAATTGCCACCTGTGCTGCATAATTCCTGCCTGCTCATCTACTTGATTATTGCCAGCTGAGCAGCATGATTTCTCAGAGCTGAGTTCCATGATTATAGCCTGCTGAGTGATTCCTGCCTACTCAGCTCTTTGTTCATTGCCTCCAGATGCACATGATCAGTGTGTGACACCAAACATGATCAGCACATGATCAGTCACATGATGAATGCATGATAAGCCAGGTGATCAGTGCATGATCAATTACGTGATCAGTGCATGATCAGTCATGTGACCAGTACATGGTAGCTGCGTGATCACTGCATGATCAGCCACGTGAGCAGTGCATGATAGCCATGTGACCTGTGCATGATCAGTCACGTGTTCAGTGCATGATCAGCCACGTGATCAGTGAATGATCAATTACGTGATCAGTGCATGATCACTCACGGGACCAGTACATGGTAGCTACGTGATCATTACATGATCAGCCACGTGATCAGTGCATGATCAATTACGTGATCAGTGCATGATCAGTTACGTGAGCAGTGTATGATCAGCCACGTGATCAGTGCATGGTCAGACACGTGAACAGTGTATGATTAGCCACGTGATCAGTGCATGATATCCAAGTGATCAGTGCTTGATCAATCACGTGATCAGTGTATGATCAGCCAGGTGAACAGTGCATGCTCAGTCACGTGATCAGGGACTGCTGAGCTGCGTGATTCCTGTCTGCTCATCTGCTTGACAATTGCCAGCTGAGCTGCACGATTCCTGCCTGTCATCTGCTTGACAATTGCCAGCTGTGCTGTGTAATTCCTGCCTGCTCAGCTGCTTGATTATTGCCAGCTGAGCAGCATGATTCCTCACAGCTGAGTTCCATGATTATTGCCTGCTGACTGTTTGATTCATGCCTACTCAGCTCTTTGTTTATTGCCTCCAGAGGCACATGATCAGTGTATGATAGCAAACATGCTCAGCGCATGATCAGTCACATGGTCAGCGTCATTAAGTCACGTGATCACTACATGATAGTCATGTGATCAGTCCATGCTCAGTCACGGTATCAGTGCATGATAGCCACGTGATCAGTGCATGATCAGTCACGTGATCAGTGCATGATCAGTCACGTGATCAGTGTATGATCAGCCACGTGATCAGTGCATGATCAGCCACATGACCAGTGCATGATCAATTACGTGATCAGTGCATGATCATTCACGTGACCAGTACATGGTAGCTATGTGATCATTGCATGATCAGCCACGTGAGCAGTGCGTGATAGCCACGTGATCAGTGCATGGTCAGCCACGTGATCAGTGCATAATCAGTCACGTGATCAGTGCATTGTCAGTCACGTGATCAGTGCATGATCATCCACGTGATCAGTGCATGTGGAGTCATGTAGTCAATGCATGATAGCGCCATAATCAGTGCACGATCAGTCCCGTGATGAGTGTATGATTAGCCAAGTGATCAGTGCAAGATAGCTACGTGATCAGTGCATGATCAGTCACATGATAAGTGCATGATCAGCCACGTCATCAGTGCATGATAGCCACGTGAGCAGTGCATACAATTACGTGGTCAGTGCATGCGCAATCACGTGGTCACTGCATGTGCAATCACGTGATCAGTGCATGATCATTCACGTGATAGGTGTGTGATCAGCGACGTGAACAGTGCATGCTCAGTCACGTGTTCAGGGCCTGCTGAGCTGCGTGATTACTGTCTGCTCATCTGCTTGACAATTGCCAGCTGAGCTGCACGATTCCTGCCTGTCATCTGCTTGACAATTGCCAGCTGTGCTGTGTAATTCCTGCCTGCTCAGCTGCTTGATTATTGCCAGCTGAGCAGCATGATTTCTCAGAGCTGAGTTCCATGATTATAGCCTGCTGACTGATTCCTGCCTACTCAGCTCTTTGTTCATTGCCTCCAGATGCACATGATCAGTGTGTGACACCAAACATGATCAGCACATGATCAGTCACATGATGAATGCATGATAAGCCAGGTGATCAGCGCATGATCAATTACGTGATCAGTGCATGATCAGTCATGTGACCAGTACATGGTAGCTGCGTGATCACTGCATGATCAGCCACGTGAGCAGTGCATGATAGCCACGTGATCACTGCATGATAGCCACGTGATCAGTGCATGATAGCCACGTGATCAGTGCATGATCAGTTCCATGAACAGTGTGTGATCAGCCACGTGAGCAGTGCATGGTCAGACAGGTGAACAGTGTATGATCAGTCACGTGACCAGTATATGGTAGCTAGGTGATCATTGCATGATCAGCCATGTGATCTGTGCATGATAGCCACGTGATCACTGCATGATAGCCACGTGATCAGTGCATGATCAGTCACGTGATCAGTGCATGATCAGCCACGTGATCAGTGCATGACGAGGCACGTGATCAGTATGACCAGCCAAGTGATCAGTGCATGATAGCCTCGTGATCAGTGCATGATCAGTCACGTGATCAGTGCATGATCAGTCACGTGATCAGTGTATGATCAGCCACGTGATCAGTGCATAATCAGCCACATGACCAGTGCATGATCAATTACGTGATCAGTGCATGATCATTCACGTGACCAGTACATGGTAGCTACGTGATCATTGCATGATCAGCCACGTGAGCAGTGCGTGATAGCCACGTGATCAGTGTATGATCAGCCACGTGATCAGTGCATGATCAATTACGTGATCAGTGCATGATAGTCACGTGACCAGTACATGGTAGCTACGTGATCATTTCATGATCAGCCACGTGATCAGTGCATGATCAATTACGTGATCAGTGCATGATCAGTTACGTGAGCAGTGCATGATCAATTACGTGATCAGTGCATGATCATTCACGTGACCAGTACATGGTAGCTACGTGATCATTTCATGATCAGCCACGTGATCAGTGCATGATCAATTACGTGATCAGTGCATGATCAGTTACGTGAGCAGTGTATGATCAGCCACGTGATCAGTGCATGGTCAGACACGTGAACAGTGTATGATTAGCCACGTGATCAGTGCATGATATCCAAGTGATCAGTGCTTGATCAATCACGTGATCAGTGTATGATCAGCCAGGTGAACAGTGCATGCTCAGTCACGTGATCAGGGACTGCTGAGCTGCGTGATTCCTGTCTGCTCATCTGCTTGACAATTGCCAGCTGAGCTGCACGATTCCTGCCTGTCATCTGCTTGACAATTGCCAGCTGTGCTGTGTAATTCCTGCCTGCTCAGCTGCTTGATTATTGCCAGCTGAGCAGCATGATTCCTCACAGCTGAGTTCCATGATTATTGCCTGCTGACTGTTTGATTCATGCCTACTCAGCTCTTTGTTTATTGCCTCCAGAGGCACATGATCAGTGTATGATAGCAAACATGCTCAGCGCATGATCAGTCACATGGTCAGCGCCATTAAGTCACGTGATCACTACATGATAGTCATGTGATCAGTCCATGCTCAGTCACGGTATCAGTGCATGATCAGCCACGTGATCAGTGCATGATAGCCACGTGATCATTGCATGATAGCCACGTGATCAGTGCATGATCAGCCAGGTGATCAGTGAATGATTGCTACGTGATCAGTTCATGATTAGTCACGTGATCTGTGCATGACCAGGCAGGTGATCAGTGTATGATCAGCCACGTGAACAGTGTTTGATAGCCACGTGATCAGTGCATGATCAGTCACCTGATGGGTGTATGATCTGTCACGTGACCGGTACATGGTAGCTACATGATCATTGCATGATCAGCCACGTGAGTAGTGCATGATAGCCAGGTGATCAGTGCATGATCTGTGACGTGATCAGTGCATGATCAGTCATGTAATCTGTGCATGACCAGGCACGTGATCAGTGTATGACCAGCCATGTGATCAGTGCATTAAAGCCACGTGATCAGTGCATGATAAGTCACGTGATCAGTGCATGATCAGTTAAGTGATCAGTGCATGATCAGCCACATGATCAGTGCATGATCAATTACGTCATCAGTGCATGATCAGTCACGTGACCAGTACATGGTAGCTGCGTGATCAGTGTATGAACAGCCAAGTGATCAGTGCATGATAGCCACGTGATCAGTGCATGATCAGTCACGGGATCAGTGCATGATGAGCCACGTGATCAGTGCTGGATCAATTACATGATCAGTGCATGATCAGTCAGGTGACCAGTACATGGTTGCTACGTGATCATTGCATGATCACCCACTTGAGGAGAGCATGATAGCCACGTGATCAGTGCATGATCAGTCACGTGATCAGTACATGATCAGTCACGGGATCAGTGCATGATCATTTACATGATCTGTGCATGATCAGTCACGTGACCAGTATATGGTAGCGACGTGATCATTGCATGACCAGCCACGTGAGCAGTGCATGATAGCCACGTGATGTGTGCATGATCAGTCACGTGATCAGTGCATGATCAGCCACGTGATCAGTGCATGACCCGTCACGTGATTAGTGCATGATCAGCCACGTGATCAGTGCATGATCAATTACGTGATTAGTGCATGATCAGTCACGTGACCAGTACATGGTAGCTACGTGATCATTGCATGATCAGCCACGTGATCAGTGCATGATCAGTCACGTGATCAGTGTATGATCAGCCACGTGATCAGTGCATGATCAATTACGTGATCAGTGCATGATAGTCACGTAACCAGTACATGGTAGCTACGTGATCATTACATGATCAGCCATGTGAACCTTGCATGATAGCAACGAGATCAGTGCATGATCAGTCACGTGATCAGTGCATGATCAGTCACGTGAACAGTGCATGATAAGTCACCTGATCAGTGTATGATCAATTACGTGCTCAGTGCATGATCACTCACGTGACCAGTACATGGTAGCTACGTGATCATTGCATGGTCAGCCACGTGAGCAGTGCATGATAGCCGCGTGATCACTGCATGATCTGTCACATGATCAGTGTATGTTTATCCACGTGATTAGTGCATGATAGCCACGTGATCAGTGCATGATCAGTCACGTGATACGTGTGTGATCAGCCACGTGATCAGTGCATGATGAGTCAGGTGATCAGTGCAGGATTAATTACGTGATCAGTGCATGATCAGTCACGTGACCAGTACATGGTTGCTACGTGATCATTGCATGATCAGCCACGTGAGCAGTGCATGATAGCCACGTGATCAGTGCATGATCAGTCACGTGATCAGTACATGATCAGTCAACTGAACAGTGCATGATCATTTACGTGATCTGAGCATGATCAGTCACGTGACCAGTATATGGTAGCTACGTGAACATTGCATGACCAGCCAGGTGAGAAGTGCATGATAGCCACGTGATGTGTGCATGATCAGGTACGTGAGCAGAGTATGATCAGCCACGTGATCAGTGCATGAGTGCCACGTGATCAGTGCATGATCAGTCACGTGACAGGTGTGTGGTAAGCCACGTGAACAATGCATGTTCAGCCACGTGATCAATGCATGATATCCACGTGATCAGTGCATGATCAGTCACGTGATCAGTGTATGATCAGCCACGTGATCAGTGCATGATCAGCCACATGACCAGTGCATGATCAATTACATGATCAGTGCATGATCATTCACGTGACCAGTACATGGTAGCTACGTGATCATTGCATGATCAGCCACGTGATCAGTGCATGTGGAGTCATGTAGTCAATGCCTGATAGCACCATAATCAGTGCACGATCAGTCCCGTGATGAGTGTATGATCAGCCAAGTGATCAGTGCAAGATAGCTACGTGATCAGTGCATGATCAGTCACATGTTAAGTGCATGATCAGCCACGTCATCAGTGCATGATAGCCACGTGAGCAGTGCATACAATTACGTGGTCAGTGCATGCGCAATCACGTGATCAGTGCATGAGAGCCACGTGATCAGTGCATGATCATTCACGTGATAGGTGTGTGATCAGCGACGTGAACAGTGCACGCTCAGTCACGTGTTCAGGGCCTGCTGAGCTGCGTGATTACTGTCTGCTCATCTGCTTGACAATTGCCAGCTGAGCTGTACGATTCCTGTCTGTCATCTGCTTGACAATTGCCACCTGTGCTGCATAATTCCTGCCTGCTCATCTACTTGATTATTGCCAGCTGAGCAGCATGATTTCTCAGAGCTGAGTTCCATGATTATAGCCTGCTGACTGATTCCTGCCTACTCAGCTCTTTGTTCATTGCCTCCAGATGCACATGATCAGTGTGTGACACCAAACATGATCAGCACATGATCAGTCACATGATGAATGCATGATAAGCCAGGTGATCAGTGCATGATCAATTACGTGATCAGTGCAAGATCAGTCATGTGACCAGTACATGGTAGCTGCGTGATCACTGCATGATCAGCCACGTGAGCAGTGCATGATAGCCACGTGATCAGTGCATGATCAGTCACGTGATCTGTGCATGATCAGTCACGTGTTCAGTGCATGATCAGCCACGTGATCAGTGAATGATCAATTACGTGATCAGTGCATGATCACTCACGGGACCAGTACATGGTAGCTACGTGATCATTACATGATCAGCCACGTGATCAGTGCATGATCAATTACGTGATCAGTGCATGATCAGTTACGTGAGCAGTGTATGATCAGCCACGTGATCAGTGCATGGTCAGACACGTGAACAGTGTATGATTAGCCACGTGATCAGTGCATGATATCCAAGTGATCAGTGCTTGATCAATCACGTGATCAGTGTATGATCAGCCAGGTGAACAGTGCATGCTCAGTCACGTGATCAGGGACTGCTGAGCTGCGTGATTCCTGTCTGCTCATCTGCTTGACAATTGCCAGCTGAGCTGCACGATTCCTGCCTGTCATCTGCTTGACAATTGCCAGCTGTGCTGTGTAATTCCTGCCTGCTCAGCTGCTTGATTATTGCCAGCTGAGCAGCATGATTCCTCACAGCTGAGTTCCATGATTATTGCCTGCTGACTGTTTGATTCATGCCTACTCAGCTCTTTGTTTATTGCCTCCAGAGGCACATGATCAGTGTATGATAGCAAACATGCTCAGCGCATGATCAGTCACATGGTCAGCGCCATTAAGTCACGTGATCACTACATGATAGTCATGTGATCAGTCCATGCTCAGTCACGGTATCAGTGCATGATCAGCCACGTGATCAGTGCATGATAGCCACGTGATCATTGCATGATAGCCACGTGATCAGTGCATGATCAGCCAGGTGATCAGTGAATGATTGCTACGTGATCAGTTCATGATTAGTCACGTGATCTGTGCATGACCAGGCAGGTGATCAGTGTATGATCAGCCACGTGAACAGTGCATGATAGCCACGTGATCAGTGCATGATCAGTCACCTGATGGGTGTATGATCTGTCACGTGACCGGTACATGGTAGCTACATGATCATTGCATGATCAGCCACGTGAGTAGTGCATGATAGCCAGGTGATCAGTGCATGATCTGTGACGTGATCAGTGCATGATCAGTCATGTAATCTGTGCATGACCAGGCACGTGATCAGTGTATGACCAGCCATGTGATCAGTGCATTAAAGCCACGTGATCAGTGCATGATAAGTCACGTGATCAGTGCATGATCAGTTAAGTGATCAGTGCATGATCAGCCACATGATCAGTGCATGATCAATTACGTCATCAGTGCATGATCAGTCACGTGACCAGTACATGGTAGCTGCGTGATCAGTGTATGACCAGCCAAGTGATCAGTGCATGATAGCCACGTGATCAGTGCATGATCAGTCACGGGATCAGTGCATGATGAGCCACGTGATCAGTGCTGGATCAATTACATGATCAGTGCATGATCAGTCAGGTGACCAGTACATGGTTGCTACATGATCATTGCATGATCACCCACTTGAGGAGAGCATGATAGCCATGTGATCAGTGCATGATCAGTCACGTGATCAGTACATGATCAGTCACGGGAACAGTGCATGATCATTTACGTGATCTGTGCATGATCATTCACGTGACCAGTATATGGTAGCGACGTGATCATTGCATGACCAGCCACGTGAGCAGTGCATGATAGCCACGTGATGTGTGCATGATCAGTCACGTGATCAGTGCATGATCAGCCACGTGATCAGTGCATGACCAGTCACGTGATTAGTGCATGATCAGCCACGTGATCAGTGCATGATCAATTACGTGACTAGTGCATGATCAGTCACGTGACCAGTACATGGTAGCTACATGATCATTGCATGATCAGCCACGTGATCAGTGCATGATCAATTACGTGATTTGTGCATGATCAGTCACGTGACCAGTACATGGTAGCTACGTGATCATTGCATGATCAGCCACGTGATCAGTGCATGATCAGTCACGTGATCAGTGTATGATCAGCCACGTGATCAGTGCATGATCAATTACGTGATCAGTGCATGATAGTCACGTGACCAGTACATGGTAGCTACGTGATCATTACATGATCTGCCATGTGAACCTTGCATGATAGCAACGAGATCAGTGCATGATCAGTCACGTGATCAGTGCATGATCAGTCACGTGAACAGTGCATGATAAGTCACCTGATCAGTGTATGATCAATTACGTGCTCAGTGCATGATCACTCACGTGACCAGTACATGGTAGCTACGTGATCATTGCAAGGTCAGCCACGTGAACAGTGCATGATAGCCGCGTGATCACTGCATGATCTGTCACATGATCAGTGTATGTTTATCCACGTGATTAGTGCATGATAGCCACGTGATCAGTGCATGATCAGTCACGTGATACGTGTGTGATCAGCCACGTGATCAGTGCATGATGAGTCAGGTGATCAGTGCAGGATTAATTACGTGATCAGTGCATGATCAGTCACGTGACCAGTACATGGTTGCTACGTGATCAGTGTATGACCAGCCAAGTGATCAGTGAATGATAGCCACGTGATCAGTGCATGATCAGTCACGGGATCAGTGCATGATGAGCCACGTGATCAGTGCTGGATCAATTACATGATCAGTGCATGATCAGTCAGGTGACCAGTACATGGTTGCTACGTGATCATTGCATGAACACCCACTTGAGCAGAGCATGATAGCCACGTGATCAGTGCATGATCAGTCACGTGATCAGTACATGATCAGTCACAGGAACAGTGCATGATCATTTACGTGATCTGTGCATGATCAGTCACGTGACCAGTATATGGTAGCGACGTGATCATTGCATGACCAGCCACGTGAGCAGTGCATGATAGCCACGTGATGTGTGCATGATCAGTCACGTGATCAGTGCATGATCAGCCACGTGATCAGTGCATGACCCGTCACGTGATTAGTGCATGATCAGCCACGTGATCAGTGCATGATCAATTACGTGATTAGTGCATGATCAGTCACGTGACCGGTACATGGTAGCTACATGATCATTGCATGATCAGCCACGTGAGTAGTGCATGATAGCCAGGTGATCAGTGCATGATCTGTGACGTGATCAGTGCATGATCAGTCATGTAATCTGTGCATGACCAGGCACGTGATCAGTGTATGACCAGCCATGTGATCAGTGCATGATAAGTCACGTGATCAGTGCATGATCAGTTAAGTGATCAGTGCATGATCAGCCACATGATCAGTGCATGATCAATTACGTCATCAGTGCATGATCAGTCACGTGACCAGTACATGGTAGCTGCGTGATCAGTGTATGACCAGCCAAGTGATCAGTGCATGATAGCCACGTGAATCAGTGCATGATCAGTCACGGGATCAGTGCATGATGAGCCACGTGATCAGTGCTGGATAAATTACATGATCAGTGCATGATCAGTCAGGTGACCAGTACATGGTTGCTACATGATCATTGCATGATCACCCACTTGAGGAGAGCATGATAGCCATGTGATCAGTGCATGATCAGTCACGTGATCAGTACATGATCAGTCACGGGAACAGTGCATGATCATTTACGTGATCTGTGCATGATCATTCACGTGACCAGTATATGGTAGCGACGTGATCATTGCATGACCAGCCACGTGAGCAGTGCATGATAGCCACGTGATGTGTGCATGATCAGTCACGTGATCAGTGCATGATCAGCCACGTGATCAGTGCATGACCAGTCACGTGATTAGTGCATGATCAGCCACGTGATCAGTGCATGATCAATTACGTGATTAGTGCATGATCAGTCACGTGACCAGTACATGGTAGCTACATGATCATTGCATGATCAGCCACGTGATCAGTGCATGATCAATTACGTGATTTGTGCATGATCAGTCACGTGACCAGTACATGGTAGCTACGTGATCATTGCATGATCAGCCACGTGATCAGTGCATGATCAGTCACGTGATCAGTGTATGATCAGCCACGTGATCAGTGCATGATCAATTACGTGATCAGTGCATGATAGTCACGTGACCAGTACATGGTAGCTACGTGATCATTACATGATCTGCCATGTGAACCTTGCATGATAGCAACGAGATCAGTGCATGATCAGTCACGTGATCAGTGCATGATCAGTCACGTGAACAGTGCATGATAAGTCACCTGATCAGTGTATGATCAATTACGTGCTCAGTGCATGATCACTCACGTGACCAGTACATGGTAACTACGTGATCATTGCATGGTCAGCCACGTGAACAGTGCATGATAGCCGCGTGATCACTGCATGATCTGTCACATGATCAGTGTATGTTTATCCACGTGATTAGTGCATGATAGCCACGTGATCAGTGCATGATCAGTCACGTGATACGTGTGTGATCAGCCACGTGATCAGTGCATGATGAGTCAGGTGATCAGTGCAGGATTAATTACGTGATCAGTGCATGATCAGTCACGTGACCAGTACATGGTTGCTACGTGATCAGTGTATGACCAGCCAAGTGATCAGTGCATGATAGCCACGTGATCAGTGCATGATCAGTCACGGGATCAGTGCATGATGAGCCACGTGATCAGTGCCAGATCAATTACATGATCAGTGCATGATCAGTCAGGTGACCAGTACATGGTTGCTACGTGATCATTGCATGAACACCCACTTGAGCAGAGCATGATAGCCACGTGATCAGTGCATGATCAGTCACGTGATCAGTACATGATCAGTCACGGGAACAGTGCATGATCATTTACGTGATCTGTGCATGATCATTCACGTGACCAGTATATGGTAGCGACGTGATCATTGCATGACCAGCCACGTGAGCAGTGCATGATAGCCACGTGATGTGTGCATGATCAGTCACGTGATCAGTGCATGATCAGCCACGTGATCAGTGCATGACCAGTCACGTGATTAGTGCATGATCAGCCACGTGATCAGTGCATGATCAATTACGTGATTAGTGCATGATCAGTCACGTGACCAGTACATGGTAGCTACATGATCATTGCATGATCAGCCACGTGATCAGTGCATGATCAATTACGTGATTTGTGCATGATCAGTCACGTGACCAGTACATGGTAGCTACGTGATCATTGCATGATCAGCCACGTGATCAGTGCATGATCAGTCACGTGATCAGTGTATGATCAGCCACGTGATCAGTGCATGATCAATTACGTGATCAGTGCATGATAGTCACGTGACCAGTACATGGTAGCTAGGTGATCATTACATGATCTGCCATGTGAACCTTGCATGATAGCAACGAGATCAGTGCATGATCAGTCACGTGATCAGTGCATGATCAGTCACGTGAACAGTGCATGATAAGTCACCTGATCAGTGTATGATCAATTACGTGCTCAGTGCAATGATCACTCACGTGACCAGTACATGGTAACTACGTGATCATTGCATGGTCAGCCACGTGAACAGTGCATGATAGCCGCGTGATCACTGCATGATCTGTCACGATGATCAGTGTATGTTTATCCACGTGATTAGTGGCATGATAGCCACGTGATCAGTGCATGATCAGTCACGTGATACGTGGTGTGATCAGCACGTGATCAGTGCATGATGAGTCATGTGATCAGTGACAGGATTAATTACGTGATCAGTGCATGATCAGTCACGTGACCCAGTACATGGTTGCTACGTGATCAGTGTATGACCAGCCCAAAGTGATCAGTGCCATGATAGCCACGTGATCAGTGCATGATCAGTCACGGATCAGTGCATGATGAGCACACTGATCAGTGCCAGATCAATTGCTGATCAGTGCATGATCAGTCCAGGTGACCAGTACATGGTTGCTTACGTGATCATTGCATGAAACCTACTTGAGCAGAGCATGATAGCCACGTGATCAGTGCAATGATCAGTCAAGTGATTCAGTACATGATCATCACCAGAACAGTGCATGATCATTACGTGATCTGTGCATGATCAGTCACGTGACCAGTATATGGTAGCGACGTGATCATTGCATGACCAGCCACGTGAGCAGTGCATGATAGCCACGTGGTGTGTGCATGATCAGTCACGTGATCAGTGCATGATCAGCCACGTGATCAGTGCATGGACCCGTCACGTGATAGTGCATGATCAGCCACGGTGATCAGTGCATGATCAATTACGTGATTAGTGCATGATCAGTCACGTGACCGGTACATGGTAGCTACATGATCATTGCATGATCAGCCACGTGAGTAGTGCATGATAGCCAGGTGATCAGTGCATGATCTGTGACGTGATCAGTGCATGATCAGTCATGTAATCTGTGCGTGACCAGGCACTGATCAGGGTATGGACCAGTGCCATGTGATCAGTGCATTAAAGCCTACCGTATCACAGTGCATAAGATAAGTCACGTGATCAGTGCCATGATCAGTGCGATCAGCCACTCATGATCCCAGTGCATGATCTTACATCTCTCTCTT